>NW_027457587.1:855000-867363 GCF_050624435.1 Tenrec ecaudatus | reverse complement strand
GTGGAGATTTGGTCCTTCTGTTGATGGCCACCGGCCACCTAGTCTTCTCCTGCTATAACTGCTTCACTGGCTCAGCAGCTGAGCCAGAAGCCAGTGATATCATAACCAGGTGGCTAACTGGGCCAAAGGGCTGATAGATATTTGTTATTTTGTTGTCTTGGGAAACCCACCTACCCTCCATGCAAACCTTCTGGTGTGAGTTATCTGTGGAAGGAATCATAGGCTCACAGTAATTCACATCTTTCTTCTTGAAAATGTGCCCATATTCCTTTCTGAACCTGACAAGGTGGCCCCTGTGTCCACCAAGAAATTTACTGCCTGGCCTCCTACTTGGAGAGTTAGCCTGGGCTTTTGGCGGCGAAGTGAAACAGAGCCCTGACCCCTTCATTGAGCTTCTTCAAGCATTATTGTCTCTTGCTTGGGTCTTTCTACGTGCAGATGAGGCCCATCCACTCTAGTGGAGGGTCGTGCACCTCTCCTCGGGTTTTCAAGGCACTGATTTTTCCAGTGTCCTTCTTTCCTGCAGTAGGCACATTGGTCCTTCCCCATGGCTTGGCGGTGCCCACAGGTTAGTCTCTCCGTGAGTGGGCCATGCTCTCCTTTTCCTGAGTCTCTGGGGCCTCTCATGGCAATTCCTAGTATTTTAGCTAGCTTCTTTGTCTCTGTCGTGCTAGGGTCATCTCTGTTGTTATACACTCAATGAGCCACTTGTACCAAATCGCTAAGATTTTTCCCTTCAAACCCTTCCCACTTCTTTGTCATGTCTGAGGCAGACTGACTGAGTAATAAAGGCAATACTTATTGCCCTCCTGTTTTCAGTGCCTCCGGGCCGTTAGGGGTATAAAGCCCGTAGGCTTCCCTCAGCCACTCTAGAAAGGCAGGCGGATATTCTCTTATAGGAACCTGAAAATTCTCACTGACCTTAGATAAATTCATAGGTTTCCTAGCTCTTCTGCAGAGGGTCATGTAAGAGCAATGGTTGATACCTGGTAAAGTCCTCTGGGCCTTGCTAGGAATTGAGATCCCACATTGTTGGTGTAGTGGCCAAAAGAGTTTCTCCCAAGTGGGGAGTGCCTGCTCGCTGACCATCAGGTTCACTGACTGCTTACTGGGCCTCTGTCTGGAAGGGCTACCCTCCTCCGTTGTGAACAGCACCTGGAGAAGTTGTTGGCAAGCATTCCAGGTGGGCTGATGAGTATGGAAGTCATACCAGTACTAGTGTGTGTGGGGGGCTGCTTGTTAGGGGTGGGGGTGAGTTTGGGGGGCCGGTGGGGGAGGGAGTGACTCAATAAGGGCCTGTTAGAAGTTTTCTATTTCTGGACCCTAGAAACCTTATAGGGCGGGGGTTGAAAGAAAGGGTTTGAAGCCAGCTCTCCCACTCCCAGAGTTCTCCTGCAAAATGGGATAAAGCCGATTAGGGGAGAGTGATGGGGAGGGGAGGGGAGGGGAGGTGTGGGGGAGGGGTGAGGGAGGGGAGGGGTGGGGGAGGGTGATGTGGAGGGATGGCCTCCACCTATGTGGTTTTGGGAACTTGGACCGTTTGTTTTTCCGGTCCTTCCATGTTTCCTGAAACCTTGGAAACAAGGGCCCTTTCTTTGCGGGAGGGAGTAAGTCTTTTATATTTGCAGGCTTCTTAGTGGCAATGTCAGCCCACACTTGAAGTAACGGGATCAGATCGGGATATCCTGGTTCCCTTTAAACATAACTATGAACTCTTAGTAATAGGGGGTGGGAAAACTAGTCTTGCGTGGGTCAATCAGGGACTCCTTCTGCCCCATCACTTTTAAACAAATTGTAGAGTCTCCAAGCTTTTGGGTTGAAACCACATCCTCTTGGTGAATGCCGAGAGCAGGGGTCCTCAAACTACAACCTGTGGGCCACATGCAGACAGCCGAGGACGTTGATCCTTTCTGCCGGGTGTATGTGCCCCATTTATTTTTTTTTTGAACTTCAAATCAAGATGTGCAGTGTGCACATGAATTTGTTCGTAATATTTGTTTTTTTAAACTATAGTCTTTCCTTCAAAAGGCCTGAGGGATAGTGAACTGGCCCCCTGGGTAAACAGTTTAAAGACCCCTGCCCTAAGGTATCCTGGACTTAGGGGTTATTAATCTCCCAGCCCTGAAACATCCCTGAACATTCTACCCGTTGTAGGAGGCACCATGGGAATTTGGACCCCGGGTAATTTACAAGCCTTTACTCCAATTGAACCCAAGAAAATTCAAAATGGCTTAGGCAGTTACTCTATTTTGGTCACTTTTGACTCGTCCTGCACTAGCCCATTATTTCCATTTAACTCTATAACGCGAAGCATGATGTTTTCATAACATTAAAAATGTATATATTAATACATATATATATATATATTTATAACTATGAAAGTCCACAACAAAAAGAAAATTTTTTCCCAAAATTAAAATTGAAGCGTTATAGGGTTTAAAAGAAGGATGGGTCTTATCAGCGGGTCCAAGACCTTAGCATCATAAATGAATCAGTGATCCGACTGCACCTAGTAGTGCCCAAACCTGTGCCCTCCTAGGGGAAAGTGTGAATGCTTTTATCCCTCTTCCTGTACTTCCAATGAACAAACACACATGTCTGGTAATCCTAAGATTATTTTTGTTTCCTGTGATACTCACCTAATTTCAAGGCCACTGCCACCTCACAAGCTTAGCCTTGTCGTAGTCAAACTGTTCACCTTTTAGACCGTTTGTTTTTCTCAGAAGTTATCGGGTGATTAAAGCTTCTGAACCAAGTGTGCCAGGTCCACGACTACCATCTCCTGGACCACCTCAACCTTATCCATCCTGGATAAAGTTGCCCTCAATGGACAACCCCTCCCAGCAGTGTAGGAAGGGTATGGACCCAAAGCCCCACCTCGCCCCTTTTGCCAGCAGGAAGCAGCTAGAGATGTCGTCGCCCAGTACCCCCAAAGATTTGGGTCCATATCTCTTCAGGGGGGCAAATGTTAGGTAGCTATGCTAGGGACTGGGGCATCCGTTATGCATGCCCATAGGGCCAAGATAAGAGCCCAGTTAGGAGAGGCACCCTGTGCATGCTCAGAGGTCCAGATTTCTGGCCATGAAGGGGAGGTCACCTGGGTGGTTCCTGTACCTGGATTGACCAATCTAGGCCATGTAAATTCAATTCAGCCACTGGGGTCGGCCAGACTTGCCCACCACGCCTCCCTACGCTCATAAAACTCTCTTGAGTGCAGACCAGGCTTCTGCATGATTTCTCTCTCACTCAGGAAGGCTCTTTGGAGGCAGCTGTGCTGCACATGAGTGGCTGGTGGATACTGTTCAGATGCATGGCTTTCTGCTTGCAAGGGTTTTTGTCTCAGCTGACTGTAAGGGAGGAGGTAGTACGTCTGGATCACAGAGTATCCATGTCCACAAACGAGGCTGCTCATTCCACAGTCCTGGAAGTGCTTTATGAAAACCCTCTGCTTTGCAATGTCATTCTTTGTAGATTAGAGTGGGAGGGGCTGGGACCAAGGTATGCTGCCTCTTACTCCCAGTTGCAGGTTTCTGGATGCTGATTGTATCTCTTACAGCATCAGTTAGTGGGCTTGTTGTCTGCCTCAGGCTTTGTTCACGGAGATCCTCCAGCTAGTTGGTGGTGTGTGCGCATGAGCAGAGACTTCCTGCCAATCCCCCATGAGTAGTAGAGCTCCCATGGTGTGGACTCCATGAAAGCCTTGCCCCAGGCAGCATGCTTACAAAGGAGGGTGGGCCCTGCAGGACAGAGGACCATTCCCCCTGTGGAATGGCCTCAGAGATCCACCTCCCTCTCTGGCCAGCTGCTGGGGCTGTGGGTCCTAAGCATCATGGCTGACTCAATAATAGACACAGGGTGAGGCGACTCCAGTAGCTGTTTTGACTGGTCTAATCCAGCCTGAGATCATCCTTGCATGAGCCCCTGCCAAGATTATTTTTGTTTCTTTTATGATCTTTTCATTAGTGGCTCCTACAACACTAACCACCATCCATAAATACATCATCTGTTTGAAGCCCATCTGTACATTAATTGCCCTCCTTATTCACAAAATATCCACTCTCCACCCAAGCCCCTGGCCTCAGCTCCTCATTTTTCCCCCCTCAATGCCCGCCACCCATCCCTCATCAATCCTTGGAAATGTACTAATTCTTTTGTCATATTTTCACCCACCTTTCTTTTGAGGTCAATGAAGATCCTTGTAATCGGTTCCCACTTTCCATCCTGCCCTTCCTCCACCCTCCCAGTATCTCCACTCATAACACTGGTAAAGGGCCCATCCACTCTGGATTCCCCGTGTTTGAAATTCCTATCGGTACTAGAATACCTTCTCTAGTTTGGCCAGATTAGTATGGTAGAACTGGGATCATGATAGTGGGGCAAGAGAAAGCATTAAGAACTAGAGGAAAGTTGTGTTTCATCTTTGCTGTCTCATACCCTGTATTCTTTAATCTCCACTCTGAGATCCTTCTGTAAGGGGATGTCCAGTGCACTGCAAATAGGTTTTGGGTCTATACCCGGCAGTCCCCTCTCATTCTCCATGATAAGATTTTTTTGTTCTCATGATACCTGTTGCCTTATCCCTTTAAAACTTTGTGATCACACAGGCTGGTATGCTTTCTCCATGTGGGCTCTGTTGCTTCAGAGCCAGATGGCTGTTTCTTTACCCTCAGGCCTTTAAGACCCCACACGCTATATCTTTAGGTAGCTGGACACCATCGGCTTTCTTCACCACATTTGCTTATGCAGCCGCTTTGTGGTCAGTGATTGTGTAGGGAAGGTGAGCATCTTAGAATGCCAATTTAATAGAACAGTGTTATTGCAATGAGGGAGTCCTTGAGCGGAGGCCCTATGTCCATCTGCTACCTTAATACTAAATCTATAAACATATGGACATAGATCTATTTCCCCATGCCCCTTTGTAAATATATGTACATATGTACATGCCTTTATTTAGACGTCTATAACTGGCCCTTGCTTCCCAGCTCACTCTTCTATACTCTTTGATTTTCCTCTTGTGCCCACTGACATGCTCAGTCTTCCTTTGGGTTTCAGTAATTCCTCTTGGTTACATTACCTTTGATCACGCCCTACCAGGCCTCCTACATCCCCCTCACTATCGTTTTCCATCACTTGTTGTACCCTTGTCTCTGGGTTTCTTTACAGCACTTCCTTTCCCCCCACCGTGCTCACTCCCATGCCCAATGGAAAGGGCCGGTCACATGTTTACTCCTCCAGATTGTTCATCCAGCCTCTCTTAATTAGACAGACCTGTAAAGGTAATAACATGCACAAAACAAGACTGAGCTAAACCAAGCAGCAAAAAGAAAAAAAAAACAAACAAAAATGAAAACAAAACCCAACCCAAATCCAATGACACTAAAAGAAAACAACACTAACCAGAAAGAAAAGTACAAGGACTGTGTGGTGAACTTTAGGAGTGTTTTCCAGTCCAGTCTGTGGGGGCACCGAACCCTGACCACAAAGTCCACCTTTGGCATTCCCCGGGGACTTTGATGCTCCGTTTTCTTACTCTTCCGCTGCACTCTCTTAGTGTCATGCATCGAAGTGGCAGGATCAGTTCGGGCGCAGTTCCCACACTGTGTGTCCAGTGTTGTCCCCTCTAAGGCTATGGGTCTTTGAGGGACGTTTCTCATCGTGGGGCTGCCCATGTGGTCTTCTCTGTGGATTGGCTTCTCTGATTGGGAACATCATCCTCAAGGTGTATTGGGCCAGGGTGTGCTCCATTCTCCCCTCCTCCCCCTTGTTCTGCCCTGTGTTCACTGATCAGATATGTCCCTCTCCGCGAGCTGCAGATCCGGTGCCATCCTGTGAAATACAATCTTTTGGGGCTGCAAGGATGTGGGGGGGTGGGTATCAGCTCAGATCTTTTGAGAGTCCAGGAGATATTGACTTCTCGATGGGCACAGTTCTGTGGGGCACCGTGCTCTTGGTCCAGACGCTGGTTGTGAATATGACTTTGTTGTTAACCAGTTGTGTGTCTCTGGGTCAACTCCCGTGTGTTTTTGAGTGAGTTTTCTAATCTGCAAAGTAAATGTACAGGATTATCCAGACTCCCATGTCAGCAAGTTATCGAGAGGGGTTAATCAGAGACTGTTTCATATAGTGTGTACCTGCGCGCCGCATTCTAGACCTGCGATGGCAATTATGAGCTCAGGATAGAGATGGTGTCCAGCAGGTAACATACGTGGCTCCATATTGAAACAGGAAGCCCACTGTGGAGATTTGGTCCTTCTGTTGATGGCCACCGGCCACCTAGTCTTCTCCTGCTATAACTGCTTCACTGGCTCAGCAGCTGAGCCAGAAGCCAGTGATATCATAACCAGGTGGCTAACTGGGCCAAAGGGCTGATAGATATTTGTTATTTTGTTGTCTTGGGAAACCCACCTACCCTCCATGCAAACCTTCTGGTGTGAGTTATCTGTGGAAGGAATCATAGGCTCACAGTAATTCACATCTTTCTTCTTGAAAATGTGCCCATATTCCTTTCTGAACCTGACAAGGTGGCCCCTGTGTCCACCAAGAAATTTACTGCCTGGCCTCCTACTTGGAGAGTTAGCCTGGGCTTTTGGCGGCGAAGTGAAACAGAGCCCTGACCCCTTCATTGAGCTTCTTCAAGCATTATTGTCTCTTGCTTGGGTCTTTCTACGTGCAGATGAGGCCCATCCACTCTAGTGGAGGGTCGTGCACCTCTCCTCGGGTTTTCAAGGCACTGATTTTTCCAGTGTCCTTCTTTCCTGCAGTAGGCACATTGGTCCTTCCCCATGGCTTGGCGGTGCCCACAGGTTAGTCTCTCCGTGAGTGGGCCATGCTCTCCTTTTCCTGAGTCTCTGGGGTCTCTCATGGCAATTCCTAGTATTTTAGCTAGCTTCTTTGTCTCTGTCGTGCTAGGGTCATCTCTGTTGTTATACACTCAATGAGCCACTTGTACCAAATCGCTAAGATTTTTCCCTTCAAACCCTTCCCACTTCTTTGTCATGTCTGAGGCAGACTGACTGAGTAATAAAGGCAATACTTATTGCCCTCCTGTTTTCAGTGCCTCCGGGCCGTTAGGGGTATAAAGCCCGTAGGCTTCCCTCAGCCACTCTAGAAAGGCAGGCGGATATTCTCTTATAGGAACCTGAAAATTCTCACTGACCTTAGATAAATTCATAGGTTTCCTAGCTCTTCTGCAGAGGGTCATGTAAGAGCAATGGTTGATACCTGGTAAAGTCCTCTGGGCCTTGCTAGGAATTGAGATCCCACATTGTTGGTGTAGTGGCCAAAAGAGTTTCTCCCAAGTGGGGAGTGCCCGCTCGCTGACCATCAGGTTCACTGACTGCTTACTGGGCCTCTGTCTGGAAGGGCTACCCTCCTCCGTTGTGAACAGCACCTGGAGAAGTTGTTGGCAAGCATTCCAGGTGGGCTGATGAGTATGGAAGTCATACCAGTACTAGTGTGTGTGGGGGGCTGCTTGTTAGGGGTGGGGGTGAGTTTGGGGGGCCGGTGGGGGAGGGAGTGACTCAATAAGGGCCTGTTAGAAGTTTTCTATTTCTGGACCCTAGAAACCTTATAGGGCGGGGGTTGAAAGAAAGGGTTTGAAGCCAGCTCTCCCACTCCCAGAGTTCTCCTGCAAAATGGGATAAAGCCGATTAGGGGAGAGTGATGGGGAGGGGAGGGGAGGGGAGGTGTGGGGGAGGGGTGAGGGAGGGGAGGGGTGGGGGAGGGTGATGTGGAGGGATGGCCTCCACCTATGTGGTTTTGGGAACTTGGACCGTTTGTTTTTCCGGTCCTTCCATGTTTCCTGAAACCTTGGAAACAAGGGCCCTTTCTTTGCGGGAGGGAGTAAGTCTTTTATATTTGCAGGCTTCTTAGTGGCAATGTCAGCCCACACTTGAAGTAACGGGATCAGATCGGGATATCCTGGTTCCCTTTAAACATAACTATGAACTCTTAGTAATAGGGGGTGGGAAAACTAGTCTTGCGTGGGTCAATCAGGGACTCCTTCTGCCCCATCACTTTTAAACAAATTGTAGAGTCTCCAAGCTTTTGGGTTGAAACCACATCCTCTTGGTGAATGCCGAGAGCAGGGGTCCTCAAACTACAACCTGTGGGCCACATGCAGACAGCCGAGGACGTTGATCCTTTCTGCCGGGTGTATGTGCCCCATTTATTTTTTTTTTGAACTTCAAATCAAGATGTGCAGTGTGCACATGAATTTGTTCGTAATATTTGTTTTTTAAACTATAGTCTTTCCTTCAAAAGGCCTGAGGGATAGTGAACTGGCCCCCTGGGTAAACAGTTTAAAGACCCCTGCCCTAAGGTATCCTGGACTTAGGGGTTATTAATCTCCCAGCCCTGAAACATCCCTGAACATTCTACCCGTTGTAGGAGGCACCATGGGAATTTGGACCCCGGGTAATTTACAAGCCTTTACTCCAATTGAACCCAAGAAAATTCAAAATGGCTTAGGCAGTTACTCTATTTTGGTCACTTTTGACTCGTCCTGCACTAGCCCATTATTTCCATTTAACTCTATAACGCGAAGCATGATGTTTTCATAACATTAAAAATGTATATATTAATACATATATATATATATATTTATAACTATGAAAGTCCACAACAAAAAGAAAATTTTTTCCCAAAATTAAAATTGAAGCGTTATAGGGTTAAAAAGAAGGATGGGTCTTATCAGCGGGTCCAAGACCTTAGCATCATAAATCATAAACACACACACACACACACACACACATACACTTGCAGAATCAATAGTCGGCTTCTGACTTGGTGTCTTTTTTACACACACGCACACAGACACATACACACACCTGTGCAGAATCTGTGGAGGACTTCTAACAACATGTCCTTTTTACACACACACACACACACACACACACACACACACACACAAAGACATACTCTTGCAGGATCTCTAGAGTGCTTCTGACTTGGTGTCCTTTATACACACACACACACACATACACCCTTCCAGAACTCCACAATGATTCTGATTTCATGTCCTTTTTACACACACACACACACACACACACACAAACACACCATTGCAGAATCAATAGAGGGCTTCTGACTTCATGTCTTTTTTATACACACACACACACACACCCTTACAGAACCTCTGGAGGGCTTCTGATTTCATGTCCTTTTTTCACACACACACACACACACACACACACACTTTTGCAGAATCAATAGTCGGTTTCTGACTTCGTGTCCTTTTTACAAACACCCACACACACACACGCCCTTGCAGAAATTCTAGAGGGCTTCTGAATTTGTGACCTTATTACACACGCACACACTCACACACATAAAACCTTGCAGAATCTCTTGAGAGCTTCATACTTGGTCTCCTTTTTACAAACACACACACACATCATGGCAGAATCTCTAGATGGCTTCTGACTTCAGGATCTTTTTACACACACACACACACACACACCTTTGCAGAAACTATGGAGTGTTTCTGACTTCATGTGTCCTTTTTACACACACTCTCACACACACACACACCCTTGCAGAATCTCTTGAGGGCTTCTGACGTCATGTCCTTGTTACACAAACACACACTTGCATAATCTCTGGGGGGTCTGACTTCGTATCCTTTTTACACACACACACTCACACACACACCCTCCCTCACACTGATACTCATACCTTTGTAAAATTCCTAGAGGGCTTCTGACTTCCTTACC
This sequence comes from Tenrec ecaudatus, assembly GCF_050624435.1. Classification (NCBI taxonomy): domain Eukaryota; kingdom Metazoa; phylum Chordata; class Mammalia; order Afrosoricida; family Tenrecidae; genus Tenrec; species Tenrec ecaudatus. The sequence continues at coordinate 857,650 of NW_027457587.1, read as the reverse complement.
TTTTTACACACACACACACACACACACACACACACACTCACACACATCCTTGCAGAATTCCTGGATGGATTCTTACTTTGTGTCATTTTTAAACACACACACACACACACACACACACACACACACACACTCCAAACTCATTTTCTTGCAAAATCTCTGCAGTCCTTCTGACTTCGTGTCCTTTTTAAACACACACACACACACACACACACACACTTGTAGAATCTCTGGAGGACTTCTGATTTCATGTCCTTATTACACACACACACACACACACACACTCCCTCACTCTCACTCTGGAGGACTTCTGATTTCATGTCCTTATTACACACACACACACACACACACACACTCCCTCACTCTCACACTCATACCTTTCCAGAAAACCTAGAGGGCTTCTGATTTCGTGTCCTTTTAACACAGCACACTCACCCTTGCAGAATCTCTAGAGGGCTTCTGACTTCCTGTACTTTTGACACACACAGACACCCTTGCAGAATCTCCAGACATTTTCTGACTTCGTGTTGTTTTCACCCATACACACACACACACACACACACACACTCTGGCAGAATCTCTGGAGGGCTTCTAATATGGTTTACTTATTTCAAACACAACAAACACACACACACAGACCTTTGCATAACCAATATTGGGCTTCTGACTTCGTGTAATTTTTACCCTCACACACAAACACACACACACACATACAACCTTGCAGAATCTCTGGAGGGCTTCTGACTTTGTGTCCTTTTTACACAAACATACACACATACACACACCCTTGAAGAATCTCTAGAGGGCTTCTGACTTCGTGTCTTTTTACACAAACACACACACACCAAACACACATACACCCTGGTAGAATCTCTGGATGGTGGCTGACTTGCTGTCCTTTTTACACACACACACACACACACACACAAACACCCTTGCAGAATATCTAGAGGGTTTCTGAATTTGTGTCTGTTTACACACACACACACACACACCCTTACAGAACCTCTGGACAGCTTCAGACTCCATGTCCTTTTTACACACACACACACACACACACACACATACACTTGCAGAATCAATAGTCGGCTTCTGACATGGTGTCTTTTTTACACACACGCACACAGACACATACACACACCTGTGCAGAATCTGTGGAGGACTTCTAACAACATGTCCTTTTTACACACACACACACACACACACACACACAAAGACATACTCTTGCAGGATCTCTAGAGTGCTTCTGACTTGGTGTCCTTTATACACACACACACATACACCCTTCCAGAACTCTACAATGATTCTGATTTCATGTCCTTTTTACACACACACACACACACACACACACACAAACACACCATTGCAGAATCAATAGAGGGCTTCTGACTTCATGTCTTTTTTATACACACACACACACACCCTTACAGATCCTCTGGAGGGCTTCTGATTTCATGTCCTTTTTTCACACACACACACACACACACACACACTTTTGCAGAATCAATAGTCGGTTTCTGACTTCGTGTCCTTTTTACAAACACCCACACACACACACGCCCTTGCAGAAATTCTAGAGGGCTTCTGAATTTGTGACCTTATTACACACGCACACACTCACACACATAAAACCTTGCAGAATCTCTTGAGAGCTTCATACTTGGTCTCCTTTTTACAAACACACACACACATCATGGCAGAATCTCTAGATGGCTTCTGACTTCAGGATCTTTTTACACACACACACACACACACACCTTTGCAGAAACTATGGAGTGTTTCTGACTTCATGTGTCCTTTTTACACACACTCTCTCACACACACACACCCTTGCAGAATCTCTTGAGGGCTTCTGACGTCATGTCCTTGTTACACAAACACACACTTGCATAATCTCTGGGGGGTCTGACTTCGTATCCTTTTTACACACACACACTCACACACACACCCTCCCTCACACTGATACTCATACCTTTGTAAAATTCCTAGAGGGCTTCTGACTTCCTTACCTTTTTATACACACACACACACACACACACACACTCACACACATCCTTGCAGAATTCCTGGATGGATTCTTACTTTGTGTCATTTTTAAACACACACACACACACACACTCCAAACTCATTTTCTTGCAAAATCTCTGCAGTCCTTCTGACTTCGTGTCCTTTTTAAACACACACACACACACACACATACACTTGTAGAATCTCTGGAGGACTTCTGATTTCATGTCCTTATTCACACACACACACACACACACTCCCTCACTCTCACTCTGGAGGACTTCTGATTTCATGTCCTTATTACACACACACACACACACACACACACACACTCCCTCACTCTCACACTCATACCTTTCCAGAAAACCTAGAGGGCTTCTGATTTCGTGTCCTTTTAACACAACACACTCACCCTTGCAGAATCTCTAGAGGGCTTCTGACTTCCTGTACTTTTGACACACACAGACACCCTTGCAGAATCTCCAGACATTTTCTGACTTCGTGTTGTTTTCACACATACACACACACACACACACTCTGGCAGAATCTCTGGAGGGCTTCTAATATGGTTTACTTATTTCAAACACAACAAACACACACACACAGACCTTTGCATAATCAATATTGGGCTTCTGACTTCGTGTAA
>NW_027457587.1:837500-847500 GCF_050624435.1 Tenrec ecaudatus | reverse complement strand
CAAACACTTGAAGAATATCTAGAGGGTTTTTGAATTTGTGTCTGTTTACTCACACACACACACACACACACACTCACTTACAGAACCTCTGGACGGCTTCAGACTCCATGTCCTTTTTACACACACACACACACACACATACACTTTTGCAGAATCAATAGTCGGCTTATGACTTGGTGTCTTTTTTACACACACGCACACAGACACATACACACACCTGTGCAGAATCTGTGGAGGACTTCTAACAACATGTCCTTTTTGCACACACACACACACACACACACACAAAGACATACTCTTCCAGGATCTCTAGAGTGCTTCTGACTTGGTGTCCTTTATACACACACACGCACATACACCCTTCCAGAACTCTACAAGGATTCTGACTTCATGTCCTTTTTACACACACACACTCACACACAAACACACCATTGCAGAATCAATAGAGGGCTTCTGACTTCATGTCCTTTTTAAACAGACACACACACACACCCTTACAGAACCTCTGGAGGGCTTCTGATTTCATGTCCTTTTTACAAACACCCCCCCACACAAACGACCTTGCAGAATTTCTAGAGGGCTTCTGACTTTGTGACCTTATTACACACGCACACACTCACACACATAAAACCTTGCAGAATCTCTTGAGAGCTTCATACTTGGTCTCCTTTTTACAAAAACACACACACATCATGGCAGAATCTCTAGATGGCTTCTGACTTCAGGATCTTTTTACACACACACACACACACACACACACACACACCTTTGCAGAAACTATGGAGTGTTTCTGACTTCATGTGTCCTTTTTACACACACTCACACACACACCCTTGCAGAATCTCTTGAGGCCTTCTGACGTCATGTCCTTGTTAAACACACACACACACACACACACACACACTTGCATAATCTCTGGAGGGCTTCTGACTTCGTGTCCTTTTTACACACACACACTCACACACACACCCTCCCTCACACTGATACTCATACCTTTGGAAAATTCCTAGAGGGCTTCTGACTTCCTGTCCTTTTTACACACACACACACACACACACACATCCTTGCAGAATTCCTGGATGGCTTCTTACTTTGTGTCCTTTTTAAACACACACACACACACACACACACACACACAGATACACACACCCTTGCAGAAATTCTAGAGGGCTTCGGACTTCGTGTTCTTTTTACGCACACACACACACACACACACACACAGACATGCACGCACCCTTGCAGAGTCTCTGGAATGCTTCTGACTTCGTGTTCTTTTTACACACACTCACACACACACACACACACACACATACATGCATCCTTGCAGAATCGCAGGAATTCATCTCACGTCATGGAGTTTATACACATACACATACACACTCAAACTCATTCCCTTGCAAAATCACTTGAGGGTTTCTTACTTCGTGTTCTTTTTACAAACATACTTAAAACACACACAGACACACCCTTGCAGGATCTCTAGAGGGCTTCTGACTTGGTGTCCTTTTTACACACACGCACACAGACACACATACACACACCTGTGCAGAATCTTTGGAGGACTTCTAAAATGTCGTTTATAAACACACACATATCCATTGCAGAATCTCTAGAGGGATTCAGACTTCGTGTCCTTTTTACACACACACACACACACACACACATCCTTGCAGGAACTCTACAGCGATTCTAAATTCCTATCCTTTTACACACGCACACACACACTCACACGCTTGCATAATGCCTGCAGGGCTTCTGTCTTCATGTCCTTTTATACACACACACAGACACACAACCTTGCACAATCTCTAGAGTCCTTTTGATTTCTTGTCCTTTTTACACACACACACACACACACACACACACACTTCCAGAATCTCTAGAGGGCTTCTGACGTCATGTCCTTGTTAAACACATACACACACACACACACACACACACATCCTTGCAGAATTCCTGGATGGATTCTTACTTTGTGTCCTTTTTAAACACACACACACACACACACACACACCCTTGCAGAATATCTAGAGGGTTTCTGAATGTGTGTCCGTTTCACATACACACACACACACACACACACACACACACATCCACACCCTTACAGAACCTCTGGACGGCTTCAGACTCCATGTCCTTTTTACACACTCACACACACACACACACACACTTTTTGCAGAATCAATAGTCGGCTTCTGACTTAGTGTCCTTTTTTCACACACGCACACAGACACACACATACACTTTTGCAGAATCAATAGTCGGCTTCTGACTTGGTGTCCTTTTTACACACACGCACACAGACCCATACACACACCTGTGCAGAATCTGTGGAGGACTTCTAACAACATGTCCTTTTTACACACACACACACACACAAAGACATACTCTTGCAGGATCTCTAGATTGCTTCTGACTTGGTGTCCTTTATACACACACACACACATACACCCTTCCAGAACTCTACAAGGATTCTGACTTCATGTCCTTTTTACACACACACACACACACACACACACACACACACACACACACACACACATGCATCCTTGCAGAATCGCAGGAATTCATCTCACGTCATGTAATTTATACACATACACTCAAACTTATTCCCTTGCAAAATCACTTGAGGGTTTCTTACTTCGTGTTCTTTTTACAAACATACTTAAAACACACACAGACACACCCTTGCAGGATCTCTAGAGGGCTTCTGACTTGGTGTCCTTTTTACACACACGCACACAGACACACATACACACACCTGTGCAGAATCTTTGGAGGACTTCTAAAATGTCGTTTATAAACACACACACACACACACATCCCTTGCAGAATCTCTAGAGGGATTCAGACTTCGTGTCCTTTTTACACACACACACACACACACACATCCTTGCAGGAACTCTACAGCGATTCTAAATTCCTATCCTTTTACACACGAACACACACACTCACACGCTTGCATAATGCCTGCAGGGCTTCTGTCTTCATGTCCTTTTTATACACACACACAGACACACAACCTTGCACAATCTCTAGAGTTCTTTTGATTTCTTGTCCTTTATACACACACACACACACTCACACAAACACATCATTCCAGAATCTCTAGAGGGTTTCTGACTTTTTTCTTTACACACACACACACACACACACACACACACACACACACACCTTTGCAGAAACTATGGAGTGTTTCTGACTTCATGTGTACTTTTTACACACACACACACACACACATACAACCTTGCAGAATCTCTGGAGGGCTTCTGATTTTGTGTCCTTTTTACACAAACATACACACATACACACACCCTTGAAGAATCTCTAGAGGGCTTCTGACTTCGTGTCTTTTTACACAAACACACACACACACCACACACACATACACTTTGGTAGAATCTCTGGATGGTGGCTGACTTGCTGTCCTTTTTACACACACACACACACACACACACACAAACACTTGAAGAATATCTAGAGGGTTTTTGAATTTGTGTCTGTTTACTCACACACACACACACACACACACACTTACAGAACCTCTGGACGGCTTCAGACTCCATGTCCTTTTTACACACACACACACACACACACACACACACACATACACTTTTGCAGAATCAATAGTCGGCTTATGACTTGGTGTCTTTTTTACACACACGCACACAGACACATACACACACCTGTGCAGAATCTGTGGAGGACTTCTAACAACATGTCCTTTTTACACACACACACACACACACACACAAAGACATACTCTTGCAGGATCTCTAGAGTGCTTCTGACTTGGTGTCCTTTATACACACACACACACACATACACCCTTCCAGAACTCTACAAGGATTCTGACTTCATGTCCTTTTTACACACACACACACACACACACACACACACACACACACAAACTCATTTTCTTGCCAAATCTCTGCAGTCCTTCTGACTTCGTGTCCTTTTTAAACACACACACACACACACATACACTTGTAGAATCTCTGGAGGACTTCTGATTTCATGTCCTTATTGCACACACACTCCCTCACTCTCACTCTGGAGGACTTCTGATTTCATGTCCTTATTACACACACACACACACACACACACACACACTCCCTCACTCTCACACTCATACCTTTCCAGAAAACCTAGAGGGCTTCTGATTTCATGTCCTTTTAACACAACATACTCACCCTTGCAGAATCTCTAGAGGGCTTCTGACTTCCTGTACTTTTGACACACACACACACACACACAAACACCCTTGTAGAATCTCCAGACATTTTCTGACTTCGTGTTGTTTTCACACATACACACACACACACTCTGGCAGAATCTCTGGAGGGCTTCTAATATGGTTTACTTATTTCAAACACAACAAACACACACACACACACAGACCTTTGCATAATCAATATTGGGCTTCTGACTTCGTGTAATTTTTACCCTCACACACAAACACACACACACACATACAACCTTGCAGAATCTCTGGAGGGCTTCTGACTTTGTGTCCTTTTTACACAAACATACACACATACACACACCCTTGAAGAATCTCTAGTGGGCTTCTGACTTCGTGTCTTTTTACACAAACACACACACACCAAACACACATACACCCTGGTAGAATCTCTGGATGGTGGCTGACTTGCTGTCCTTTTTACACACACACACACACACACACAAACACTTGAAGAATATCTAGAGGGTTTCTGAATTTGTGTCTGTTTACACACACACACACACACACACACACACTTACAGAACCTCTGGATGGCTTCAGACTCCATGTCCTTTTTACACACACACACACTTTTGCAGAATTAATAGTCGGTTTCTGATATGGTATCCTTTTTACACAAACGCACACAGACACATACACACACCTGTGCAGAATCTGTGGAGGACTTCTAACAACATGTCCTTTTTACACACACACACACACACACACACATACATGCATCCTTGCAGAATCGCAGGAATTCATCTCACGTCATGGAGTTTATACACATACACATACACACTCAAACTCATTCCCTTGCAAAATCACTTGAGGGTTTCTTACTTCGTGTTCTTTTTACAAACATACTTAAAACACACACAGACACACCCTTGCAGGATCTCTAGAGGGCTTCTGACTTGGTGTCCTTTTTACACACACGCACACAGACACACATACACACACCTGTGCAGAATCTTTGGAGGACTTCTAAAATGTCGTTTATAAACACACACATATCCATTGCAGAATCTCTAGAGGGATTCAGACTTCGTGTCCTTTTTACACACACACACACACACACACATCCTTGCAGGAACTCTACAGCGATTCTAAATTCCTATCCTTTTACACACGCACACACACACTCACACGCTTGCATAATGCCTGCAGGGCTTCTGTCTTCATGTCCTTTTATACACACACACAGACACACAACCTTGCACAATCTCTAGAGTCCTTTTGATTTCTTGTCCTTTTTACACACACACACACACACACACACACACACACTTCCAGAATCTCTAGAGGGCTTCTCACGTCATGTCCTTGTTAAACACATACACACACACACACACACACACACATCCTTGCAGAATTCCTGGATGGATTCTTACTTTGTGTCCTTTTTAAACACACACACACACACACACACACACACACCCTTGCAGAATATCTAGAGGGTTTCTGAATGTGTGTCCGTTTCACATACACACACACACACACACACACACATCCACACCCTTACAGAACCTCTGGACGGCTTCAGACTCCATGTCCTTTTTACACACTCACACACACACACACACACACTTTTTGCAGAATCAATAGTCGGCTTCTGACTTAGTGTCCTTTTTTCACACACGCACACAGACACACACATACACTTTTGCAGAATCAATAGTCGGCTTCTGACTTGGTGTCCTTTTTACACACACGCACACAGACCCATACACACACCTGTGCAGAATCTGTGGAGGACTTCTAACAACATGTCCTTTTTACACACACACACACACACACAAAGACATACTCTTGCAGGATCTCTAGATTGCTTCTGACTTGGTGTCCTTTATACACACACACACACATACACCCTTCCAGAACTCTACAAGGATTCTGACTTCATGTCCTTTTTACACACACACACACACACACACACACACACACACACACACATGCATCCTTGCAGAATCGCAGGAATTCATCTCACGTCATGTAATTTATACACATACACTCAAACTTATTCCCTTGCAAAATCACTTGAGGGTTTCTTACTTCGTGTTCTTTTTACAAACATACTTAAAACACACACAGACACACCCTTGCAGGATCTCTAGAGGGCTTCTGACTTGGTGTCCTTTTTACACACACGCACACAGACACACATACACACACCTGTGCAGAATCTTTGGAGGACTTCTAAAATGTCGTTTATAAACACACACACACACACACACATCCCTTGCAGAATCTCTAGAGGGATTCAGACTTCGTGTCCTTTTTACACACACACACACACACACACACATCCTTGCAGGAACTCTACAGCGATTCTAAATTCCTATCCTTTTACACACGAACACACACACTCACACGCTTGCATAATGCCTGCAGGGCTTCTGTCTTCATGTCCTTTTTATACACACACACAGACACACAACCTTGCACAATCTCTAGAGTTCTTTTGATTTCTTGTCCTTTATACACACACACACACACTCACACAAACACATCATTCCAGAATCTCTAGAGGGTTTCTGACTTTTTTCTTTACACACACACACACACACACACACACACCTTTGCAGAAACTATGGAGTGTTTCTGACTTCATGTGTACTTTTTACACACACACACACACACACATACAACCTTGCAGAATCTCTGGAGGGCTTCTGATTTTGTGTCCTTTTTACACAAACATACACACATACACACACCCTTGAAGAATCTCTAGAGGGCTTCTGACTTCGTGTCTTTTTACACAAACACACACACACACCACACACACATACACTTTGGTAGAATCTCTGGATGGTGGCTGACTTGCTGTCCTTTTTACACACACACACACACACACACACAAACACTTGAAGAATATCTAGAGGGTTTTTGAATTAGTGTCTGTTTACTCACACACACACACACACACACACACACTTACAGAACCTCTGGACGGCTTCAGACTCCATGTCCTTTTTACACACACACACACACACACACACACACACACACACACACACACACACACTTTTGCAGAATCAATAGTCGGCTTATGACTTGGTGTCTTTTTTACACACACGCACACAGACACATACACACACCTGTGCAGAATCTGTGGAGGACTTCTAACAACATGTCCTTTTTACACACACACACACACACAAAGACATACTCTTGCAGGATCTCTAGAGTGCTTCTGACTTGGTGTCCTTTATACACACACACACACACATACACCCTTCCAGAACTCTACAAGGATTCTGACTTCATGTCCTTTTTACACACACACACACACACACACACACACACACACACAAACTCATTTTCTTGCCAAATCTCTGCAGTCCTTCTGACTTCGTGTCCTTTTTAAACACACACACACACACACATACACTTGTAGAATCTCTGGAGGACTTCTGATTTCATGTCCTTATTGCACACACACTCCCTCACTCTCACTCTGGAGGACTTCTGATTTCATGTCCTTATTACACACACACACACACACACACACACACACACACACACTCCCTCACTCTCACACTCATACCTTTCCAGAAAACCTAGAGGGCTTCTGATTTCATGTCCTTTTAACACAACATACTCACCCTTGCAGAATCTCTAGAGGGCTTCTGACTTCCTGTACTTTTGACACACACACACACACACAAACACCCTTGTAGAATCTCCAGACATTTTCTGACTTCGTGTTGTTTTCACACATACACACACACACACTCTGGCAGAATCTCTGGAGGGCTTCTAATATGGTTTACTTATTTCAAACACAACAAACACACACACACACACAGACCTTTGCATAATCAATATTGGGCTTCTGACTTCGTGTAATTTTTACCCTCACACACAAACACACACACACACATACAACCTTGCAGAATCTCTGGAGGGCTTCTGACTTTGTGTCCTTTTTACACAAACATACACACATACACACACCCTTGAAGAATCTCTAGTGGGCTTCTGACTTCGTGTCTTTTTACACAAACACACACACACCAAACACACATACACCCTGGTAGAATCTCTGGATGGTGGCTGACTTGCTGTCCTTTTTACACACACACACACACACAAACACTTGAAGAATATCTAGAGGGTTTCTGAATTTGTGTCTGTTTACACACACACACACACACACACACACACACACACTTACAGAACCTCTGGATGGCTTCAGACTCCATGTCCTTTTTACACACACACACACTTTTGCAGAATTAATAGTCGGTTTCTGATATGGTATCCTTTTTACACAAACGCACACAGACACATACACACACCTGTGCAGAATCTGTGGAGGACTTCTAACAACATGTCCTTTTTACACACACACACACACACACACACACAAAGACATACTCTTGCAGGATCTCTAGAGTGCTTCTGACTTGGTGTCCTTTATACACACACACACACACACATACACCCTTCCAGAACTCTACAATGATTCTGACTTTATGTCCTTTTTACACACAAACACACCATTGCAGAATCAATAGAGGTCTTCTGACTTCATGTCCTTTTTACACACACACACACACACACACACCCTTACAGAACCTCTGGAGGGCTTCTGATTTCATGTCCTTTTTACACACACACACACACACACACACTTTTGCAGAATCAATAGTCGTCTTCTGACTTCGTGTCCTTTTTACAAACACACACACACACACACACACCCTTGCAGAATTTCTAGAGGGCTTCTGAATTTGTGACCTTATTACACACGCACACACTCACACACATAAAACCTTGCAGAATCTCTTGAGAGCTTCATACTTGGTCTCCTTTTTACAAACACACACACACACACATCATGCAGAATCTCTAGATGGCTTCTGACTTCAGGATCTTTTTACACACACACACACACACCTTTGCAGAAACTATGGAGTGTTTCTGACTTCATGTGTCCTTTTTACACACACTCACACACACACACACCCTTGCATAATCTCTTGAGGTCTTCTGACGTCATGTCCTTGTTACACGCACACACTTGCATAATCTCTGGGGGTCTGACTTCGTGTCCTTTTTACACACACACTCACACACACACCCTTCCTCACACTGATACTCATACCTTTGGAAAATTCCTAGAGGGCTTCTGACTTCCTGTCCTTTTTACACACACACACACACACACACATATCCTTGCAGAATTCCTGGATGGCTTCTTACTTTGTGTCCTTTTTAAACACACACACACACACACACAGATACACACACCCTTGCAGAAATTCTAGAGGGCTTCGGACTTCGTGTTCTTTTTACGCACGCACACACACACACACACACACACAGACATGCATGCACCCTTGCAGAGTCTCTGGAATGCTTCTGACTTCGTGTTCTTTTTACACACACACACACACACACACACATACATGCATCCTTGCAGAATCGCAGGAATTCATCTAACGTCATGTAATTTATACACATACACATACACACTCAAACTCATTCCCTTGCAAAATCACTTGAGGGTTTCTTACTTTGTGTTCTTTTTACAAACATACACACACACACAGACACACCCTTGCAGGATCTCTAGAGGGCTTCTGACTTGGTGTCCTTTTTACACACACGCACACAGACACACATACACACACCTGTTCAGAATCTTTGGAGGACTTCTAAAATGTCGTTTATAAACACACACACACACACACATCCCTTGCAGAAACTCTAGAGGGATTCAGACTTCGTGTCCTTTTTACACACACACACACACACACACAC
>NW_027457587.1:832500-835000 GCF_050624435.1 Tenrec ecaudatus | reverse complement strand
CACACACACACCTTTGCAGAAACTATGGAGTGTTTCTGACTTCATGTGTCCTTTTTACACACACTCTCACACACACACACACACCCTTGCAGAATCTCTTGAGGGCTTCTGACGTCATGTCCTTGTTACACAAACACACACTTGCATAATCTCTGGGGGGTCTGACTTCGTATCCTTTTTACACACACACACTCACACACACACCCTCCCTCACACTGATACTCATACCTTTGTAAAATTCCTAGAGGGCTTCTGACTTCCTTACCTTTTTATACACACACACACACACACACACTCACACACATCCTTGCAGAATTCCTGGATGGATTCTTACTTTGTGTCATTTTTAAACACACACACACACACACACACACACACACACACACTCCAAACTCATTTTCTTGCAAAATCTCTGCAGTCCTTCTGACTTCGTGTCCTTTTTAAACACACACACACACACACACACATACACTTGTAGAATCTCTGGAGGACTTCTGATTTCATGTCCTTATTACACACACACACACACTCCCTCACTCTCACTCTGGAGGACTTCTGATTTCATGTCCTTATTACACACACACACACACACACACACACTCCCTCACTCTCACACTCATACCTTTCCAGAAAACCTAGAGGGCTTCTGATTTCGTGTCCTTTTAACACAACACACTCACCCTTGCAGAATCTCTAGAGGGCTTCTGACTTCCTGTACTTTTGACACACACAGACACCCTTGCAGAATCTCCAGACATTTTCTGACTTCGTGTTGTTTTCACACATACACACACACACACACACTCTGGCAGAATCTCTGGAGGGCTTCTAATATGGTTTACTTATTTCAAACACAACAAACACACACACACAGACCTTTGCATAATCCATATTGGGCTTCTGACTTCGTGTAATTTTTACCCTCACACACACACACACATACAACCTTGCAGAATCTCTGGAGGGCTTCTGACTTTGTGTCCTTTTTACACAAACATACACACATACACACACCCTTGAAGAATCTCTAGAGGGCTTCTGACTTCGTGTCTTTTTACACAAACACACACACACCACACACAAATACACCCTGGTAGAATCTCTGGATGGTGGCTGACTTGCTGTCCTTTTTACACACACACACACACACACACACACACACAAACACTTGAAGAATATCTAGAGTGTTTCTGAATTTGTGTCTGTTTACACACACACACACTTACAGAACCTCTGGACGGCTTCAGACTCCATGTCCTTTTTACTCACACACACACACACACACACACACTTTTGCAGAATCAATAGTCGGCTTCTGACTTGGTATCCTTTTTACACACACGCACACAAACACATACACACACCTTTGCAGAATTTGTGGAGGACTTCTAACAACATGTCCTTTTTACACACACACACACACACACACACACAAGACATACTCTTGCAGGATCTCTAGAGTGCTTCTGACTTGGTGTCCTTTATACACACACACACACATACACCCTTCCAGAACTCTACAAGGGTTCTGACTTCATGTCCTTTTTACACACACACACACACACACACACCCTTACAGAACCTCTGGAGGGCTTCTGATTTCATGTCCTTTTTACACACACACACACACACACACACAAACACACACTTTTGCAGAATCAATAGTCGGCTTCTGACTTCGTGTCCTTTTTACAAATACCCACAACGTCCTTGCAGAATTTCTAGAGGGCTTCTGAATTTGTGACCTTATTACACACGCACACACTCACACACATAAAACCTTGCAGAATCTCTTGAGAGCTTCATACTTGGTCTCCTTTTTACAAATACACACACACACACATCATGGCAGAATCTCTAGATGGCTTCTGACTTCAGGATCTTTTTACACACACACCTTTGCAGAAACTATGGAGTGTTTCTGACTTCATGTGTCCTTTTTACACACACTCTCACACACACACACCCTTGCAGAATCTCTTGAGGGCTTCTGACGTCATGTCCTTGTTACACACACATACACACACGCACTTGCATAATCTGTGGGGGTCTGACTTCGTGTCCTTTTTACACACACACACACTCACACACACCCTCCCTCACACTGATACTCATACCTTTGGAAAATTCCTAGAGGGCTTCTGACTTCCTTACCTTTTTACACACACACACACACACACACACACCCACACACACACACACATCCTTGCAGAATTCCTGGATGGATTCTTACTTTGTGTCATTTTTAAACACACACACACACACACACACACACACACACTCCAAACTCATTTTCTTGCCAAATCTCTGCAGTCCTTCTGACTTCGTGTCCTTTTTAAACACACACACACACACACACACACACACACATACACTTGTAGAATCTCTGGAGGACTTCTGATTTCATGTCCTTATTACACACACACACACACACACACTCCCTCACTCTCACTCTGGAGGACTTCTGATTTCATGTCCTTATTACACACACACACACACA
>NW_027457587.1:810000-825000 GCF_050624435.1 Tenrec ecaudatus | reverse complement strand
TTTGGAGGACTTCTAAAATGTCGTTTATAAACACACACATATCCATTGCAGAATCTCTAGAGGGATTCAGACTTCGTGTCCTTTTTACACACACACACACACACACACACACACATCCTTGCAGGAACTCTACAGCGATTCTAAATTCCTATCCTTTTACACACGCACACACACACTCACACGCTTGCATAATGCCTGCAGGGCTTCTGTCTTCATGTCCTTTTATACACACACACAGACACACAACCTTGCACAATCTCTAGAGTCCTTTTGATTTCTTGTCCTTTTTACACACACACACACACACACACACACACACACTTCCAGAATCTCTAGAGGGCTTCTGACGTCATGTCCTTGTTAAACACATACACACACACACACACACACACACACACATCCTTGCAGAATTCCTGGATGGATTCTTACTTTGTGTCCTTTTTAAACACACACACACACACACACACACCCTTGCAGAATATCTAGAGGGTTTCTGAATGTGTGTCCGTTTCACATACACACACACACACACACACACACACACACATCCACACCCTTACAGAACCTCTGGACGGCTTCAGACTCCATGTCCTTTTTACACACTCACACACACACACACACACACTTTTTGCAGAATCAATAGTCGGCTTCTGACTTAGTGTCCTTTTTTCACACACGCACACAGACACACACATACACTTTTGCAGAATCAATAGTCGGCTTCTGACTTGGTGTCCTTTTTACACACACGCACACAGACCCATACACACACCTGTGCAGAATCTGTGGAGGACTTCTAACAACATGTCCTTTTTACACACACACACACACACACACAAAGACATACTCTTGCAGGATCTCTAGATTGCTTCTGACTTGGTGTCCTTTATACACACACACACACACATACACCCTTCCAGAACTCTACAAGGATTCTGACTTCATGTCCTTTTTACACACACACACACACACACACACACACACACACATGCATCCTTGCAGAATCGCAGGAATTCATCTCACGTCATGTAATTTATACACATACACTCAAACTTATTCCCTTGCAAAATCACTTGAGGGTTTCTTACTTCGTGTTCTTTTTACAAACATACTTAGAACACACACAGACACACCCTTGCAGGATCTCTAGAGGGCTTCTGACTTGGTGTCCTTTTTACACACACGCACACAGACACACATACACACACCTGTGCAGAATCTTTGGAGGACTTCTAAAATGTCGTTTATAAACACACACACACACACACATCCCTTGCAGAATCTCTAGAGGGATTCAGACTTCGTGTCCTTTTTACACACACACACACACACACACATCCTTGCAGGAACTCTACAGCGATTCTAAATTCCTATCCTTTTACACACGAACACACACACTCACACGCTTGCATAATGCCTGCAGGGCTTCTGTCTTCATGTCCTTTTTATACACACACACAGACACACAACCTTGCACAATCTCTAGAGTTCTTTTGATTTCTTGTCCTTTATACACACACACACACACTCACACAAACACATCATTCCAGAATCTCTAGAGGGTTTCTGACTTTTTTCTTTACACACACACACACACACACACACACACACACACCTTTGCAGAAACTATGGAGTGTTTCTGACTTCATGTGTACTTTTTACACACACACACACACACATACAACCTTGCAGAATCTCTGGAGGGCTTCTGATTTTGTGTCCTTTTTACACAAACATACACACATACACACACCCTTGAAGAATCTCTAGAGGGCTTCTGACTTCGTGTCTTTTTACACAAACACACACACACACCACACACACATACACTTTGGTAGAATCTCTGGATGGTGGCTGACTTGCTGTCCTTTTTACACACACACACACACACACACAAACACTTGAAGAATATCTAGAGGGTTTTTGAATTTGTGTCTGTTTACTCACACACACACACACACACACACACACACACTTACAGAACCTCTGGACGGCTTCAGACTCCATGTCCTTTTTACACACACACACACACACACACACACACACACATACACTTTTGCAGAATCAATAGTCGGCTTATGACTTGGTGTCTTTTTTACACACACGCACACAGACACATACACACACCTGTGCAGAATCTGTGGAGGACTTCTAACAACATGTCCTTTTTGCACACACACACACACACACACAAAGACATACTCTTCCAGGATCTCTAGAGTGCTTCTGACTTGGTGTCCTTTATACACACACACGCACATACACCCTTCCAGAACTCTACAAGGATTCTGACTTCATGTCCTTTTTACACACACACACTCACACACAAACACACCATTGCAGAATCAATAGAGGGCTTCTGACTTCATGTCCTTTTTAAACAGACACACACACACACCCTTACAGAACCTCTGGAGGGCTTCTGATTTCATGTCCTTTTTACAAACACCCCCCCACACAAACGACCTTGCAGAATTTCTAGAGGGCTTCTGACTTTGTGACCTTATTACACACGCACACACTCACACACATAAAACCTTGCAGAATCTCTTGAGAGCTTCATACTTGGTCTCCTTTTTACAAAAACACACACACATCATGGCAGAATCTCTAGATGGCTTCTGACTTCAGGATCTTTTTACACACACACACACACACACACACACACACACACCTTTGCAGAAACTATGGAGTGTTTCTGACTTCATGTGTCCTTTTTACACACACTCACACACACACCCTTGCAGAATCTCTTGAGGCCTTCTGACGTCATGTCCTTGTTAAACACACACACACACACACACACACACACACACTTGCATAATCTCTGGAGGGCTTCTGACTTCGTGTCCTTTTTACACACACACACTCACACACACACCCTCCCTCACACTGATACTCATACCTTTGGAAAATTCCTAGAGGGCTTCTGACTTCCTGTCCTTTTTACACACACACACACACACACACACATCCTTGCAGAATTCCTGGATGGCTTCTTACTTTGTGTCCTTTTTAAACACACACACACACACACACACACACACACACACACACAGATACACACACCCTTGCAGAAATTCTAGAGGGCTTCGGACTTCGTGTTCTTTTTACGCACACACACACACACACACACAGACATGCACGCACCCTTGCAGAGTCTCTGGAATGCTTCTGACTTCGTGTTCTTTTTACACACACACACACACACACACACACACACACATACATGCATCCTTGCAGAATCGCAGGAATTCATCTCACGTCATGGAGTTTATACACATACACATACACACTCAAACTCATTCCCTTGCAAAATCACTTGAGGGTTTCTTACTTCGTGTTCTTTTTACAAACATACTTAAAACACACACAGACACACCCTTGCAGGATCTCTAGAGGGCTTCTGACTTGGTGTCCTTTTTACACACACGCACACAGACACACATACACACACCTGTGCAGAATCTTTGGAGGACTTCTAAAATGTCGTTTATAAACACACACATATCCATTGCAGAATCTCTAGAGGGATTCAGACTTCGTGTCCTTTTTACACACACACACACACACACACACACATCCTTGCAGGAACTCTACAGCGATTCTAAATTCCTATCCTTTTACACACGCACACACACACTCACACGCTTGCATAATGCCTGCAGGGCTTCTGTCTTCATGTCCTTTTATACACACACACAGACACACAACCTTGCACAATCTCTAGAGTCCTTTTGATTTCTTGTCCTTTTTACACACACACACACACACACACACACACACACACACACACACACACACTTCCAGAATCTCTAGAGGGCTTCTGACGTCATGTCCTTGTTAAACACATACACACACACACACACACACACACACACATCCTTGCAGAATTCCTGGATGGATTCTTACTTTGTGTCCTTTTTAAACACACACACACACACACACACACCCTTGCAGAATATCTAGAGGGTTTCTGAATGTGTGTCCGTTTCACATACACACACACACACACACACACACACATCCACACCCTTACAGAACCTCTGGACGGCTTCAGACTCCATGTCCTTTTTACACACTCACACACACACACACACACACTTTTTGCAGAATCAATAGTCGGCTTCTGACTTAGTGTCCTTTTTTCACACACGCACACAGACACACACATACACTTTTGCAGAATCAATAGTCGGCTTCTGACTTGGTGTCCTTTTTACACACACGCACACAGACCCATACACACACCTGTGCAGAATCTGTGGAGGACTTCTAACAACATGTCCTTTTTACACACACACTCACACACACACAAAGACATACTCTTGCAGGATCTCTAGATTGCTTCTGACTTGGTGTCCTTTATACACACACACACACACATACACCCTTCCAGAACTCTACAAGGATTCTGACTTCATGTCCTTTTTACACACACACACACACACACACACACACACACACACACATGCATCCTTGCAGAATCGCAGGAATTCATCTCACGTCATGTAATTTATACACATACACTCAAACTTATTCCCTTGCAAAATCACTTGAGGGTTTCTTACTTCGTGTTCTTTTTACAAACATACTTAGAACACACACAGACACACCCTTGCAGGATCTCTAGAGGGCTTCTGACTTGGTGTCCTTTTTACACACACGCACACAGACACACATACACACACCTGTGCAGAATCTTTGGAGGACTTCTAAAATGTCGTTTATAAACACACACACACACACACATCCCTTGCAGAATCTCTAGAGGGATTCAGACTTCGTGTCCTTTTTACACACACACACACACACACATCCTTGCAGGAACTCTACAGCGATTCTAAATTCCTATCCTTTTACACACGAACACACACACTCACACGCTTGCATAATGCCTGCAGGGCTTCTGTCTTCATGTCCTTTTTATACACACACACAGACACACAACCTTGCACAATCTCTAGAGTTCTTTTGATTTCTTGTCCTTTATACACACACACACACACTCACACAAACACATCATTCCAGAATCTCTAGAGGGTTTCTGACTTTTTTCTTTACACACACACACACACACACACACACACACACACCTTTGCAGAAACTATGGAGTGTTTCTGACTTCATGTGTACTTTTTACACACACACACACACACACACACACATACAACCTTGCAGAATCTCTGGAGGGCTTCTGATTTTGTGTCCTTTTTACACAAACATACACACATACACACACCCTTGAAGAATCTCTAGAGGGCTTCTGACTTCGTGTCTTTTTACACAAACACACACACACACCACACACACATACACTTTGGTAGAATCTCTGGATGGTGGCTGACTTGCTGTCCTTTTTACACACACACACACACACACAAACACTTGAAGAATATCTAGAGGGTTTCTGAATTTGTGTCTGTTTACTCACACACACACACACACACACACACACTTACAGAACCTCTGGACGGCTTCAGACTCCATGTCCTTTTTACACACACACACACACACACACACACACACACACACATACACTTTTGCAGAATCAATAGTCGGCTTATGACTTGGTGTCTTTTTTACACACACGCACACAGACACATACACACACCTGTGCAGAATCTGTGGAGGACTTCTAACAACATGTCCTTTTTGCACACACACACACACACACAAAGACATACTCTTCCAGGATCTCTAGAGTGCTTCTGACTTGGTGTCCTTTATACACACACACGCACATACACCCTTCCAGAACTCTACAAGGATTCTGACTTCATGTCCTTTTTACACACACACACTCACACACAAACACACCATTGCAGAATCAATAGAGGGCTTCTGACTTCATGTCCTTTTTAAACAGACACACACACACACCCTTACAGAACCTCTGGAGGGCTTCTGATTTCATGTCCTTTTTACAAACACCCCCCCACACAAACGACCTTGCAGAATTTCTAGAGGGCTTCTGACTTTGTGACCTTATTACACACGCACACACTCACACACATAAAACCTTGCAGAATCTCTTGAGAGCTTCATACTTGGTCTCCTTTTTACAAAAACACACACACATCATGGCAGAATCTCTAGATGGCTTCTGACTTCAGGATCTTTTTACACACACACACACACACACACACACACACACCTTTGCAGAAACTATGGAGTGTTTCTGACTTCATGTGTCCTTTTTACACACACTCACACACACACCCTTGCAGAATCTCTTGAGGCCTTCTGACGTCATGTCCTTGTTAAACACACACACACACACACACACACACACACACTTGCATAATCTCTGGAGGGCTTCTGACTTCGTGTCCTTTTTACACACACACACTCACACACACACCCTCCCTCACACTGATACTCATACCTTTGGAAAATTCCTAGAGGGCTTCTGACTTCCTGTCCTTTTTACACACACACACACACACACACATCCTTGCAGAATTCCTGGATGGCTTCTTACTTTGTGTCCTTTTTAAACACACACACACACACACACACACACACACACACACAGATACACACACCCTTGCAGAAATTCTAGAGGGCTTCGGACTTCGTGTTCTTTTTACGCACACACACACACACACACACAGACATGCACGCACCCTTGCAGAGTCTCTGGAATGCTTCTGACTTCGTGTTCTTTTTACACACACACACACACACACACACACACACACATACATGCATCCTTGCAGAATCGCAGGAATTCATCTCACGTCATGGAGTTTATACACATACACATACACACTCAAACTCATTCCCTTGCAAAATCACTTGAGGGTTTCTTACTTCGTGTTCTTTTTACAAACATACTTAAAACACACACAGACACACCCTTGCAGGATCTCTAGAGGGCTTCTGACTTGGTGTCCTTTTTACACACACGCACACAGACACACATACACACACCTGTGCAGAATCTTTGGAGGACTTCTAAAATGTCGTTTATAAACACACACATATCCATTGCAGAATCTCTAGAGGGATTCAGACTTCGTGTCCTTTTTACACACACACACACACACACACACACATCCTTGCAGGAACTCTACAGCGATTCTAAATTCCTATCCTTTTACACACGCACACACACACTCACACGCTTGCATAATGCCTGCAGGGCTTCTGTCTTCATGTCCTTTTATACACACACACAGACACACAACCTTGCACAATCTCTAGAGTCCTTTTGATTTCTTGTCCTTTTTACACACACACACACACACACACACACACACACTTCCAGAATCTCTAGAGGGCTTCTGACGTCATGTCCTTGTTAAACACATACACACACACACACACACACACACACATCCTTGCAGAATTCCTGGATGGATTCTTACTTTGTGTCCTTTTTAAACACACACACACACACACACACACCCTTGCAGAATATCTAGAGGGTTTCTGAATGTGTGTCCGTTTCACATACACACACACACACACACACACATCCACACCCTTACAGAACCTCTGGACGGCTTCAGACTCCATGTCCTTTTTACACACTCACACACACACACACACACACTTTTTGCAGAATCAATAGTCGGCTTCTGACTTAGTGTCCTTTTTTCACACACGCACACAGACACACACATACACTTTTGCAGAATCAATAGTCGGCTTCTGACTTGGTGTCCTTTTTACACACACGCACACAGACCCATACACACACCTGTGCAGAATCTGTGGAGGACTTCTAACAACATGTCCTTTTTACACACACACTCACACACACACAAAGACATACTCTTGCAGGATCTCTAGATTGCTTCTGACTTGGTGTCCTTTATACACACACACACACACATACACCCTTCCAGAACTCTACAAGGATTCTGACTTCATGTCCTTTTTACACACACACACACACACACACACACACACACACACACATGCATCCTTGCAGAATCGCAGGAATTCATCTCACGTCATGTAATTTATACACATACACTCAAACTTATTCCCTTGCAAAATCACTTGAGGGTTTCTTACTTCGTGTTCTTTTTACAAACATACTTAGAACACACACAGACACACCCTTGCAGGATCTCTAGAGGGCTTCTGACTTGGTGTCCTTTTTACACACACGCACACAGACACACATACACACACCTGTGCAGAATCTTTGGAGGACTTCTAAAATGTCGTTTATAAACACACACACACACACACATCCCTTGCAGAATCTCTAGAGGGATTCAGACTTCGTGTCCTTTTTACACACACACACACACACACACATCCTTGCAGGAACTCTACAGCGATTCTAAATTCCTATCCTTTTACACACGAACACACACACTCACACGCTTGCATAATGCCTGCAGGGCTTCTGTCTTCATGTCCTTTTTATACACACACACAGACACACAACCTTGCACAATCTCTAGAGTTCTTTTGATTTCTTGTCCTTTATACACACACACACACACTCACACAAACACATCATTCCAGAATCTCTAGAGGGTTTCTGACTTTTTTCTTTACACACACACACACACACACACACACACACACACACACACACACACACCTTTGCAGAAACTATGGAGTGTTTCTGACTTCATGTGTACTTTTTACACACACACACACACACACACACACATACAACCTTGCAGAATCTCTGGAGGGCTTCTGATTTTGTGTCCTTTTTACACAAACATACACACATACACACACCCTTGAAGAATCTCTAGAGGGCTTCTGACTTCGTGTCTTTTTACACAAACACACACACACACCACACACACATACACTTTGGTAGAATCTCTGGATGGTGGCTGACTTGCTGTCCTTTTTACACACACACACACACACACACACACAAACACTTGAAGAATATCTAGAGGGTTTCTGAATTTGTGTCTGTTTACTCACACACACACACACACACACACACTTACAGAACCTCTGGACGGCTTCAGACTCCATGTCCTTTTTACACACACACACACACACACACACACACACACACATACACTTTTGCAGAATCAATAGTCGGCTTATGACTTGGTGTCTTTTTTACACACACGCACACAGACACATACACACACCTGTGCAGAATCTGTGGAGGACTTCTAACAACATGTCCTTTTTGCACACACACACACACACACAAAGACATACTCTTCCAGGATCTCTAGAGTGCTTCTGACTTGGTGTCCTTTATACACACACACGCACATACACCCTTCCAGAACTCTACAAGGATTCTGACTTCATGTCCTTTTTACACACACACACTCACACACAAACACACCATTGCAGAATCAATAGAGGGCTTCTGACTTCATGTCCTTTTTAAACAGACACACACACACACCCTTACAGAACCTCTGGAGGGCTTCTGATTTCATGTCCTTTTTACAAACACCCCCCCACACAAACGACCTTGCAGAATTTCTAGAGGGCTTCTGACTTTGTGACCTTATTACACACGCACACACTCACACACATAAAACCTTGCAGAATCTCTTGAGAGCTTCATACTTGGTCTCCTTTTTACAAAAACACACACACATCATGGCAGAATCTCTAGATGGCTTCTGACTTCAGGATCTTTTTACACACACACACACACACACACACACACCTTTGCAGAAACTATGGAGTGTTTCTGACTTCATGTGTCCTTTTTACACACACTCACACACACACCCTTGCAGAATCTCTTGAGGCCTTCTGACGTCATGTCCTTGTTAAACACACACACACACACACACACACACACACACTTGCATAATCTCTGGAGGGCTTCTGACTTCGTGTCCTTTTTACACACACACACTCACACACACACCCTCCCTCACACTGATACTCATACCTTTGGAAAATTCCTAGAGGGCTTCTGACTTCCTGTCCTTTTTACACACACACACACACACACACACATCCTTGCAGAATTCCTGGATGGCTTCTTACTTTGTGTCCTTTTTAAACACACACACACACACACACACACACACACACACACACACACAGATACACACACCCTTGCAGAAATTCTAGAGGGCTTCGGACTTCGTGTTCTTTTTACGCACACACACACACACACACACAGACATGCACGCACCCTTGCAGAGTCTCTGGAATGCTTCTGACTTCGTGTTCTTTTTACACACACACACACACACACACACACACACACACA
The DNA here is from genome assembly GCF_050624435.1 of Tenrec ecaudatus. Classification (NCBI taxonomy): domain Eukaryota; kingdom Metazoa; phylum Chordata; class Mammalia; order Afrosoricida; family Tenrecidae; genus Tenrec; species Tenrec ecaudatus. Next base: position 814,814 of record NW_027457587.1, on the reverse strand, counting down.
CACATACATGCATCCTTGCAGAATCGCAGGAATTCATCTCACGTCATGGAGTTTATACACATACACATACACACTCAAACTCATTCCCTTGCAAAATCACTTGAGGGTTTCTTACTTCGTGTTCTTTTTACAAACATACTTAAAACACACACAGACACACCCTTGCAGGATCTCTAGAGGGCTTCTGACTTGGTGTCCTTTTTACACACACGCACACAGACACACATACACACACCTGTGCAGAATCTTTGGAGGACTTCTAAAATGTCGTTTATAAACACACACATATCCATTGCAGAATCTCTAGAGGGATTCAGACTTCGTGTCCTTTTTACACACACACACACACACACACACACACACATCCTTGCAGGAACTCTACAGCGATTCTAAATTCCTATCCTTTTACACACGCACACACACACTCACACGCTTGCATAATGCCTGCAGGGCTTCTGTCTTCATGTCCTTTTATACACACACACAGACACACAACCTTGCACAATCTCTAGAGTCCTTTTGATTTCTTGTCCTTTTTACACACACACACACACACACACACACACACACTTCCAGAATCTCTAGAGGGCTTCTGACGTCATGTCCTTGTTAAACACATACACACACACACACACACACACACATCCTTGCAGAATTCCTGGATGGATTCTTACTTTGTGTCCTTTTTAAACACACACACACACACACACACACACCCTTGCAGAATATCTAGAGGGTTTCTGAATGTGTGTCCGTTTCACATACACACACACACACACACACACATCCACACCCTTACAGAACCTCTGGACGGCTTCAGACTCCATGTCCTTTTTACACACTCACACACACACACACACACACACACTTTTTGCAGAATCAATAGTCGGCTTCTGACTTAGTGTCCTTTTTTCACACACGCACACAGACACACACATACACTTTTGCAGAATCAATAGTCGGCTTCTGACTTGGTGTCCTTTTTACACACACGCACACAGACCCATACACACACCTGTGCAGAATCTGTGGAGGACTTCTAACAACATGTCCTTTTTACACACACACACACACACACACAAAGACATACTCTTGCAGGATCTCTAGATTGCTTCTGACTTGGTGTCCTTTATACACACACACACACATACACCCTTCCAGAACTCTACAAGGATTCTGACTTCATGTCCTTTTTACACACACACACACACACACACACACACACACACACACACACACATGCATCCTTGCAGAATCGCAGGAATTCATCTCACGTCATGTAATTTATACACATACACTCAAACTTATTCCCTTGCAAAATCACTTGAGGGTTTCTTACTTCGTGTTCTTTTTACAAACATACTTAAAACACACACAGACACACCCTTGCAGGATCTCTAGAGGGCTTCTGACTTGGTGTCCTTTTTACACACACGCACACAGACACACATACACACACCTGTGCAGAATCTTTGGAGGACTTCTAAAATGTCGTTTATAAACACACACACACACACACATCCCTTGCAGAATCTCTAGAGGGATTCAGACTTCGTGTCCTTTTTACACACACACACACACACACACATCCTTGCAGGAACTCTACAGCGATTCTAAATTCCTATCCTTTTACACACGCACACACACACTCACACGCTTGCATAATGCCTGCAGGGCTTCTGTCTTCATGTCCTTTTTATACACACACACAGACACACAACCTTGCACAATCTCTAGAGTTCTTTTGATTTCTTGTCCTTTATACACACACACACACACTCACACAAACACATCATTCCAGAATCTCTAGAGGGTTTCTGACTTTTTTCTTTACACACACACACACACACACACACACACACACACCTTTGCAGAAACTATGGAGTGTTTCTAACTTCATGTGTACATTTTACACACACACACACACACACATACAACCTTGCAGAATCTCTGGAGGGCTTCTGATTTTGTGTCCTTTTTACACAAACATACACACATACACACACCCTTGAAGAATCTCTAGAGGGCTTCTGACTTCGTGTCTTTTTACACAAACACACACACACACCACACACACATACACTTTGGTAGAATCTCTGGATGGTGGCTGACTTGCTGTCCTTTTTACACACACACACACACACACACACAAACACTTGAAGAATATCTAGAGGGTTTTTGAATTTGTGTCTGTTTACTCACACACACACACACACACACACACTTACAGGACCTCTGGACGGCTTCAGACTCCATGTCCTTTTTACACACACACACACACACACACACATACACTTTTGCAGAATCAATAGTCGGCTTATGACTTGGTGTCTTTTTTACACACACGCACACAGACACATACACACACCTGTGCAGAATCTGTGGAGGACTTCTAACAACATGTCCTTTTTACACACACACACACACACAAAGACATACTCTTGCAGGATCTCTAGAGTGCTTCTGACTTGGTGTCCTTTATACACACACACACACACATACACCCTTCCAGAACTCTACAAGGATTCTGACTTCATGTCCTTTTTACACACACACACACACACACACACACACACAAACTCATTTTTCTTGCCAAATCTCTGCAGTCCTTCTGACTTCGTGTCCTTTTTAAACACACACACACACACACATACACTTGTAGAATCTCTGGAGGACTTCTGATTTCATGTCCTTATTGCACACACACTCCCTCACTCTCACTCTGGAGGACTTCTGATTTCATGTCCTTATTACACACACACACACACACACACACACACTCCCTCACTCTCACACTCATACCTTTCCAGAAAACCTAGAGGGCTTCTGATTTCATGTCCTTTTAACACAACATACTCACCCTTGCAGAATCTCTAGAGGGCTTCTGACTTCCTGTACTTTTGACACACACACACACACACAAACACCCTTGTAGAATCTCCAGACATTTTCTGACTTCGTGTTGTTTTCACACATACACACACACACACTCTGGCAGAATCTCTGGAGGGCTTCTAATATGGTTTACTTATTTCAAACACAACAAACACACACACACACAGACCTTTGCATAATCAATATTGGGCTTCTGACTTCGTGTAATTTTTACCCTCACACACAAACACACACACACACACATACAACCTTGCAGAATCTCTGGAGGGCTTCTGACTTTGTGTCCTTTTTACACAAACATACACACATACACACACCCTTGAAGAATCTCTAGTGGGCTTCTGACTTCGTGTCTTTTTACACAAACACACACACACCAAACACACATACACCCTGGTAGAATCTCTGGATGGTGGCTGACTTGCTGTCCTTTTTACACACACACACACACACACAAACACTTGAAGAATATCTAGAGGGTTTCTGAATTTGTGTCTGTTTACACACACACACACACACACACACACTTACAGAACCTCTGGATGGCTTCAGACTCCATGTCCTTTTTACACACACACACACACACTTTTGCAGAATTAATAGTCGGTTTCTGATATGGTATCCTTTTTACACAAACGCACACAGACACATACACACACCTGTGCAGAATCTGTGGAGGACTTCTAACAACATGTCCTTTTTACACACACACACACACACACACACACACACACACACAAAGACATACTCTTGCAGGATCTCTAGAGTGCTTCTGACTTGGTGTCCTTTATACACACACACACACACACATACACCCTTCCAGAACTCTACAATGATTCTGACTTTATGTCCTTTTTACACACACACACACACAAACACACCATTGCAGAATCAATAGAGGTCTTCTGACTTCATGTCCTTTTTACACACACACACACACACACACACCCTTACAGAACCTCTGGAGGGCTTCTGATTTCATGTCCTTTTTACACACACACACACACACACACACACTTTTGCAGAATCAATAGTCGTCTTCTGACTTCGTGTCCTTTTTACAAACACACACACACACACACACACACCCTTGCAGAATTTCTAGAGGGCTTCTGAATTTGTGACCTTATTACACACGCACACACTCACACACATAAAACCTTGCAGAATCTCTTGAGAGCTTCATACTTGGTCTCCTTTTTACAAACACACACACACACACATCATGCAGAATCTCTAGATGGCTTCTGACTTCAGGATCTTTTTACACACACACACACACACCTTTGCAGAAACTATGGAGTGTTTCTGACTTCATGTGTCCTTTTTACACACACTCACACACACACACACCCTTGCAGAATCTCTTGAGGTCTTCTGACGTCATGTCCTTGTTACACGCACACACTTGCATAATCTCTGGGGGTCTGACTTCGTGTCCTTTTTACACACACACTCACACACACACCCTCCCTCACACTGATACTCATACCTTTGGAAAATTCCTAGAGGGCTTCTGACTTCCTGTCCTTTTTACACACACACACACACACACACACACACACACATATGCTTGCTGAATTCCTGGATGGCTTCTTACTTTGTGTCCTTTTTAAACACACACACACACACACACAGATACACACACCCTTGCAGAAATTCTAGAGGGCTTCGGACTTCGTGTTCTTTTTACGCACGCACACACACACACACACACACAGACATGCATGCACCCTTGCAGAGTCTCTGGAATGCTTCTGACTTCGTGTTCTTTTTACACACACACACACACACACACACATACATGCATCCTTGCAGAATCGCAGGAATTCATCTAACGTCATGTAATTTATACACATACACATACACACTCAAACTCATTCCCTTGCAAAATCACTTGAGGGTTTCTTACTTTGTGT
>NW_027457587.1:800000-807500 GCF_050624435.1 Tenrec ecaudatus | reverse complement strand
CACACACGCCCTTGCAGAAATTCTAGAGGGCTTCTGAATTTGTGACCTTATTACACACGCACACACTCACACACATAAAACCTTGCAGAATCTCTTGAGAGCTTCATACTTGGTCTCCTTTTTACAAACACACACACACACCATGGCAGAATCTCTAGATGGCTTCTGACTTCAGGATCTTTTTACACACACACACACACACACACACACACACACACCTTTGCAGAAACTATGGAGTGTTTCTGACTTCATGTGTCCTTTTTACACACACTCTCACACACACACACACACCCTTGCAGAATCTCTTGAGGGCTTCTGACGTCATGTCCTTGTTACACAAACACACACTTGCATAATCTCTGGGGGGTCTGACTTCGTATCCTTTTTACACACACACACTCACACACACACCCTCCCTCACACTGATACTCATACCTTTGTAAAATTCCTAGAGGGCTTCTGACTTCCTTACCTTTTTATACACACACACACACACACACACTCACACACATCCTTGCAGAATTCCTGGATGGATTCTTACTTTGTGTCATTTTTAAACACACACACACACACACACACACACACTCCAAACTCATTTTCTTGCAAAATCTCTGCAGTCCTTCTGACTTCGTGTCTTTTTAAACACACACACACACACACACACATACACTTGTAGAATCTCTGGAGGACTTCTGATTTCATGTCCTTATTACACACACACACACACACTCCCTCACTCTCACTCTGGAGGACTTCTGATTTCATGTCCTTATTACACACACACACACACACACACACACACACTCCCTCACTCTCACACTCATACCTTTCCAGAAAACCTAGAGGGCTTCTGATTTCGTGTCCTTTTAACACAACACACTCACCCTTGCAGAATCTCTAGAGGGCTTCTGACTTCCTGTACTTTTGACACACACAGACACCCTTGCAGAATCTCCAGACATTTTCTGACTTCGTGTTGTTTTCACACATACACACACACACACACACTCTGGCAGAATCTCTGGAGGGCTTCTAATATGGTTTACTTATTTCAAACACAACAAACACACACACACAGACCTTTGCATAATCAATATTGGGCTTCTGACTTCGTGTAATTTTTACCCTCACACACAAACGCACACACACACACACACACACACACACACATACAACCTTGCAGAATCTCTGGAGGGCTTCTGACTTTGTGTTCTTTTTACACAAACATACACACATACACACACCCTTGAAGAATCTGTAGAGGGCTTCTGACTTCGTGTCTTTTTACACAAACACACACACACCAAACACACATACACCCTGGTAGAATCTCTGGATGGTGGCTGACTTGCTGTCCTTTTTACACACACACACACACACAAACACTTGAAGAATATCTAGAGGGTTTCTGAATTTGTGTCTGTTTACACACACACACACACACACACACACACACTTACAGAACCTCTGGATGGCTTCAGACTCCATGTCCTTTTTACACACACACACACTTTTGCAGAATTAATAGTCGGTTTCTGATATGGTATCCTTTTTACACAAACGCACACAGACACATACACACACCTGTGCAGAATCTGTGGAGGACTTCTAACAACATGTCCTTTTTACACACACACACACACACACACACACACACACACACACACACACAAAGACATACTCTTGCAGGATCTCTAGAGTGCTTCTGACTTGGTGTCCTTTATACACACACACACACACACATACACCCTTCCAGAACTCTACAATGATTCTGACTTTATGTCCTTTTTACACACACACACACACAAACACACCATTGCAGAATCAATAGAGGTCTTCTGACTTCATGTCCTTTTTACACACACACACACACACACACACCCTTACAGAACCTCTGGAGGGCTTCTGATTTCATGTCCTTTTTACACACACACACACACACACACTTTTGCAGAATCAATAGTCGTCTTCTGACTTCGTGTCCTTTTTACAAACACACACACACACACACACACACCCTTGCAGAATTTCTAGAGGGCTTCTGAATTTGTGACCTTATTACACACGCACACACTCACACACATAAAACCTTGCAGAATCTCTTGAGAGCTTCATACTTGGTCTCCTTTTTACAAACACACACACACACACATCATGCAGAATCTCTAGATGGCTTCTGACTTCAGGATCTTTTTACACACACACACACACACCTTTGCAGAAACTATGGAGTGTTTCTGACTTCATGTGTCCTTTTTACACACACTCACACACACACACACCCTTGCAGAATCTCTTGAGGTCTTCTGACGTCATGTCCTTGTTACACGCACACACTTGCATAATCTCTGGGGGTCTGACTTCGTGTCCTTTTTACACACACACTCACACACACACCCTTCCTCACACTGATACTCATACCTTTGGAAAATTCCTAGAGGGCTTCTGACTTCCTGTCCTTTTTACACACACACACACACACACACACACACATATCCTTGCAGAATTCCTGGATGGCTTCTTACTTTGTGTCCTTTTTAAACACACACACACACACACACAGATACACACACCCTTGCAGAAATTCTAGAGGGCTTCGGACTTCGTGTTCTTTTTACGCACGCACACACACACACACACACAGACATGCATGCACCCTTGCAGAGTCTCTGGAATGCTTCTGACTTCGTGTTCTTTTTACACACACACACACACACACACACACATACATGCATCCTTGCAGAATCGCAGGAATTCATCTAACGTCATGTAATTTATACACATACACATACACACTCAAACTCATTCCCTTGCAAAATCACTTGAGGGTTTCTTACTTTGTGTTCTTTTTACAAACATACACACACACACAGACACACCCTTGCAGGATCTCTAGTGGGCTTCTGACTTGGTGTCCTTTTTACACACACGCACACAGACACACATACACACACCTGTTCAGAATCTTTGGAGGACTTCTAAAATGTCGTTTATAAACACACACACACACACACATCCCTTGCAGAAACTCTAGAGGGATTCAGACTTCGTGTCCTTTTTACACACACACACACACACACACACACACACATCCTTGCAGGAACTCTACAGCGATTCTAAATTCCTATCCTTTTACACACGCACACACACACTCACACGCTTGCATAATGCCTGCAGGGCTTCTGTCTTCATGTCCTTTTTATACACACACACAGACACACAACCTTGCACAATCTCTAGAGTCCTTTTGATTTCTGGTCCTTTTTACACACACACACACACACACACACACCTTTGCAGAAACTATGGAGTGTTTCTGATTTCATGTGTCCTTTTTACACACACACACACACACACACATACAACCTTGCAGAATCTCTGGAGGGCTTCTGACTTTGTGTCATTTTTACACAAACATACACACATACACACACCCTTGAAGAATCTCTAGAGGGCTTCTGACTTCGTGTCTTTTTACACAAACACACACACACCACACACACATACACCCTTGTAGAATCTCTGGATGGTGGCTGACTTGCTGTCCTTTTTACACACACACACACACACACACAAACCCTTGCAGAATATCTAGAGGGTTTCTGAATTTGTGTCTGTTGTACACACACACACACACACACACCCTTACAGAACCTCTGGACGGCTTCAGATTCCATGTCCTTTTTACACACACACACACACACACACACACACACTTTTGCAGAATCAATAGTCGGCTTCTGACTTGGTATCCTTTTTACACACACACACAGACAGACACACATACACACACCTGTGCAGAATCTGTGGAGGACTTCTAACAACATGTCCTTTTTACACACACACACACACACACACACTCAAAGATATACTCTTGCAGGATCTCTAGAGTGCTTCTGACTTGGTGTCCTTTATACACACACACACATACACCCTTCCAGAACTCTACAAGGATTCTGACTTCATGTCCTTTTTACACACACACACACACACACACACACACACACAAATTCATTTTCTTGCCAAATCTCTGCAGTCCTTCTGACTTCGTGTCCTTTTTAAACACACACACACACACACACACACTTGTAGAATCTCTGGAGGACTTCTGATTTCATGTCCTTTTTACACACACACACACACACTCCCTCACTCTCACACTGATACCTTTCCAGAAAACCTAGAGGGCTTCTGATTTCATGTCCTTTTAACACAACACACTCACCCTTGCAGAATCTCTAGAGAGCTTCTGACTTCCTGTACTTTTGACACACACACACACAAACACCCTTGCAGAATCTCCAGACATTTTCTGACTTCGTGTTGTTTTCACACATACACACACACACACTCTGGTAGAATCTCTGGAGGGCTTCTAATATGGTTTACTTATTTCAAACACAACAAACACACACACACACACACAGACCTTTGCATAATCCATATTGGGCTTCTGACTTCGTGTAATTTTTACCCTCACACACAAACGCACACACACACATACACACACACATACAACCTTGCAGAATCTCTGGAGGGCTCCTGACTTTGTGTCCTTTTTACACAAACATACACACATACACACACCCTTGAAGAATCTCTAGAGGGCTTCTGACTTCGTGTCTTTTTACACAAACACACACACACCAAACACACATACACCCTGGTAGAATCTCTGGATGGTGGCTGACTTGCTGTCCTTTTTACACACACACACACACACACACAAACACCCTTGCAGAATATCTAGAGGGTTTCTGAATTTGTGTCTGTTTACACACACACACACACACACACACCCTTACAGAACCTCTGGACAGCTTCAGACTCCATGTCCTTTTTACACACACACACACACACACACACACATACACTTGCAGAATCAATAGTCGGCTTCTGACTTGGTGTCTTTTTTACACACACGCACACAGACACATACACACACCTGTGCAGAATCTGTGGAGGACTTCTAACAACATGTCCTTTTTACACACACACACACACACACACACACACACACACACACACAAAGACATACTCTTGCAGGATCTCTAGAGTGCTTCTGACTTGGTGTCCTTTATACACACACACACATACACCCTTCCAGAACTCTACAATGATTCTGATTTCATGTCCTTTTTACACACACACACACACACACACACACACACACACAAACACACCATTGCAGAATCAATAGAGGGCTTCTGACTTCATGTCTTTTTTATACACACACACACACACCCTTACAGAACCTCTGGAGGGCTTCTGATTTCATGTCCTTTTTTCACACACACACACACACACACACACACACACTTTTGCAGAATCAATAGTCGGTTTCTGACTTTGTGTCCTTTTTACAAACACCCACACACACACACGCCCTTGCAGAAATTCTAGAGGGCTTCTGAATTTGTGACCTTATTACACACGCACACACTCACACACATAAAACCTTGCAGAATCTCTTGAGAGCTTCATACTTGGTCTCCTTTTTACAAACACACACACACACCATGGCAGAATCTCTAGATGGCTTCTGACTTCAGGATCTTTTTACACACACACACACACACACACACACACACACCTTTGCAGAAACTATGGAGTGTTTCTGACTTCATGTGTCCTTTTTACACACACTCTCACACACACACACACACCCTTGCAGAATCTCTTGAGGGCTTCTGACGTCATGTCCTTGTTACACAAACACACACTTGCATAATCTCTGGGGGGTCTGACTTCGTATCCTTTTTACACACACACACTCACACACACACCCTCCCTCACACTGATACTCATACCTTTGTAAAATTCCTAGAGGGCTTCTGACTTCCTTACCTTTTTATACACACACACACACACACACACTCACACACATCCTTGCAGAATTCCTGGATGGATTCTTACTTTGTGTCATTTTTAAACACACACACACACACACACACACACACTCCAAACTCATTTTCTTGCCAAATCTCTGCAGTCCTTCTGACTTCGTGTCTTTTTAAACACACACACACACACACACACATACACTTGTAGAATCTCTGGAGGACTTCTGATTTCATGTCCTTATTACACACACACACACACACACACTCCCTCACTCTCACTCTGGAGGACTTCTGATTTCATGTCCTTATTACACACACACACACACACACACACACACTCCCTCACTCTCACACTCATACCTTTCCAGAAAACCTAGAGGGCTTCTGATTTCGTGTCCTTTTAACACAACACACTCACCCTTGCAGAATCTCTAGAGGGCTTCTGACTTCCTGTACTTTTGACACACACAGACACCCTTGCAGAATCTCCAGACATTTTCTGACTTCGTGTTGTTTTCACACATACACACACACACACACACTCTGGCAGAATCTCTGGAGGGCTTCTAATATGGTTTACTTATTTCAAACACAACAAACACACACACACAGACCTTTGCATAATCAATATTGGGCTTCTGACTTCGTGTAATTTTTACCCTCACACACAAACGCACACACACACACACACACACACACACACACATACAACCTTGCAGAATCTCTGGAGGGCTTCTGACTTTGTGTTCTTTTTACACAAACATACACACATACACACACCCTTGAAGAATCTGTAGAGGGCTTCTGACTTCGTGTCTTTTTACACAAACACACACACACCAAACACACATACACCCTGGTAGAATCTCTGGATGGTGGCTGACTTGCTGTCCTTTTTACACACACACACACACACAAACACTTGAAGAATATCTAGAGGGTTTCTGAATTTGTGTCTGTTTACACACACACACACACACACACACACACACACACACTTACAGAACCTCTGGATGGCTTCAGACTCCATGTCCTTTTTACACACACACACACTTTTGCAGAATTAATAGTCGGTTTCTGATATGGTATCCTTTTTACACAAACGCACACAGACACATACACACACCTGTGCAGAATCTGTGGAGGACTTCTAACAACATGTCCTTTTTACACACACACACACACACACACACACACACACACAAAGACATACTCTTGCAGGATCTCTAGAGTGCTTCTGACTTGGTGTCCTTTATACACACACACACACACACATACACCCTTCCAGAACTCTACAATGATTCTGACTTTATGTCCTTTTTACACACACACACACACAAACACACCATTGCAGAATCAATAGAGGTCTTCTGACTTCATGTCCTTTTTACACACACACACACACACACACACCCTTACAGAACCTCTGGAGGGCTTCTGATTTCATGTCCTTTTTACACACACACACACACACACACACTTTTGCAGAATCAATAGTCGTCTTCTGACTTCGTGTCCTTTTTACAAACACACACACACACACACACACACACCCTTGCAGAATTTCTAGAGGGCTTCTGAATTTGTGACCTTATTACACACGCACACACTCACACACATAAAACCTTGCAGAATCTCTTGAGAGCTTCATACTTGG
>NW_027457587.1:780000-795000 GCF_050624435.1 Tenrec ecaudatus | reverse complement strand
CCAGAACTCTACAATGATTCTGACTTTATGTCCTTTTTACACACACACACACACAAACACACCATTGCAGAATCAATAGAGGTCTTCTGACTTCATGTCCTTTTTACACACACACACACACACACACACCCTTACAGAACCTCTGGAGGGCTTCTGATTTCATGTCCTTTTTACACACACACACACACACACACACTTTTGCAGAATCAATAGTCGTCTTCTGACTTCGTGTCCTTTTTACAAACACACACACACACACACACACACACCCTTGCAGAATTTCTAGAGGGCTTCTGAATTTGTGACCTTATTACACACGCACACACTCACACACATAAAACCTTGCAGAATCTCTTGAGAGCTTCATACTTGGTCTCCTTTTTACAAACACACACACACACACATCATGCAGAATCTCTAGATGGCTTCTGACTTCAGGATCTTTTTACACACACACACACACACCTTTGCAGAAACTATGGAGTGTTTCTGACTTCATGTGTCCTTTTTACACACACTCACACACACACACACCCTTGCAGAATCTCTTGAGGTCTTCTGACGTCATGTCCTTGTTACACGCACACACTTGCATAATCTCTGGGGGTCTGACTTCGTGTCCTTTTTACACACACACTCACACACACACCCTTCCTCACACTGATACTCATACCTTTGGAAAATTCCTAGAGGGCTTCTGACTTCCTGTCCTTTTTACACACACACACACACACACACACACACATATCCTTGCAGAATTCCTGGATGGCTTCTTACTTTGTGTCCTTTTTAAACACACACACACACACACACAGATACACACACCCTTGCAGAAATTCTAGAGGGCTTCGGACTTCGTGTTCTTTTTACGCACGCACACACACACACACACACAGACATGCATGCACCCTTGCAGAGTCTCTGGAATGCTTCTGACTTCGTGTTCTTTTTACACACACACACACACACACACACACATACATGCATCCTTGCAGAATCGCAGGAATTCATCTAACGTCATGTAATTTATACACATACACATACACACTCAAACTCATTCCCTTGCAAAATCACTTGAGGGTTTCTTACTTTGTGTTCTTTTTACAAACATACACACACACACAGACACACCCTTGCAGGATCTCTAGTGGGCTTCTGACTTGGTGTCCTTTTTACACACACGCACACAGACACACATACACACACCTGTTCAGAATCTTTGGAGGACTTCTAAAATGTCGTTTATAAACACACACACACACACACATCCCTTGCAGAAACTCTAGAGGGATTCAGACTTCGTGTCCTTTTTACACACACACACACACACACACACACACACATCCTTGCAGGAACTCTACAGCGATTCTAAATTCCTATCCTTTTACACACGCACACACACACTCACACGCTTGCATAATGCCTGCAGGGCTTCTGTCTTCATGTCCTTTTTATACACACACACAGACACACAACCTTGCACAATCTCTAGAGTCCTTTTGATTTCTGGTCCTTTTTACACACACACACACACACACACACACCTTTGCAGAAACTATGGAGTGTTTCTGATTTCATGTGTCCTTTTTACACACACACACACACACACACATACAACCTTGCAGAATCTCTGGAGGGCTTCTGACTTTGTGTCATTTTTACACAAACATACACACATACACACACCCTTGAAGAATCTCTAGAGGGCTTCTGACTTCGTGTCTTTTTACACAAACACACACACACCACACACACATACACCCTTGTAGAATCTCTGGATGGTGGCTGACTTGCTGTCCTTTTTACACACACACACACACACACACAAACCCTTGCAGAATATCTAGAGGGTTTCTGAATTTGTGTCTGTTGTACACACACACACACACACACACCCTTACAGAACCTCTGGACGGCTTCAGATTCCATGTCCTTTTTACACACACACACACACACACACACACACACTTTTGCAGAATCAATAGTCGGCTTCTGACTTGGTATCCTTTTTACACACACACACAGACAGACACACATACACACACCTGTGCAGAATCTGTGGAGGACTTCTAACAACATGTCCTTTTTACACACACACACACACACACACACTCAAAGATATACTCTTGCAGGATCTCTAGAGTGCTTCTGACTTGGTGTCCTTTATACACACACACACATACACCCTTCCAGAACTCTACAAGGATTCTGACTTCATGTCCTTTTTACACACACACACACACACACACACACACACACACACACAAATTCATTTTCTTGCCAAATCTCTGCAGTCCTTCTGACTTCGTGTCCTTTTTAAACACACACACACACACACACACACTTGTAGAATCTCTGGAGGACTTCTGATTTCATGTCCTTTTTACACACACACACACACACTCCCTCACTCTCACACTGATACCTTTCCAGAAAACCTAGAGGGCTTCTGATTTCATGTCCTTTTAACACAACACACTCACCCTTGCAGAATCTCTAGAGAGCTTCTGACTTCCTGTACTTTTGACACACACACACACAAACACCCTTGCAGAATCTCCAGACATTTTCTGACTTCGTGTTGTTTTCACACATACACACACACACACTCTGGTAGAATCTCTGGAGGGCTTCTAATATGGTTTACTTATTTCAAACACAACAAACACACACACACACACAGACCTTTGCATAATCCATATTGGGCTTCTGACTTCGTGTAATTTTTACCCTCACACACAAACGCACACACACACATACACACACACATACAACCTTGCAGAATCTCTGGAGGGCTCCTGACTTTGTGTCCTTTTTACACAAACATACACACATACACACACCCTTGAAGAATCTCTAGAGGGCTTCTGACTTCGTGTCTTTTTACACAAACACACACACACCAAACACACATACACCCTGGTAGAATCTCTGGATGGTGGCTGACTTGCTGTCCTTTTTACACACACACACACACACACACAAACACCCTTGCAGAATATCTAGAGGGTTTCTGAATTTGTGTCTGTTTACACACACACACACACACACACACCCTTACAGAACCTCTGGACAGCTTCAGACTCCATGTCCTTTTTACACACACACACACACACACACACACACATACACTTGCAGAATCAATAGTCGGCTTCTGACTTGGTGTCTTTTTTACACACACGCACACAGACACATACACACACCTGTGCAGAATCTGTGGAGGACTTCTAACAACATGTCCTTTTTACACACACACACACACACACACACACACACAAAGACATACTCTTGCAGGATCTCTAGAGTGCTTCTGACTTGGTGTCCTTTATACACACACACACATACACCCTTCCAGAACTCTACAATGATTCTGATTTCATGTCCTTTTTACACACACACACACACACACACACACACACACACAAACACACCATTGCAGAATCAATAGAGGGCTTCTGACTTCATGTCTTTTTTATACACACACACACACACCCTTACAGAACCTCTGGAGGGCTTCTGATTTCATGTCCTTTTTTCACACACACACACACACACACACACACACACTTTTGCAGAATCAATAGTCGGTTTCTGACTTTGTGTCCTTTTTACAAACACCCACACACACACACGCCCTTGCAGAAATTCTAGAGGGCTTCTGAATTTGTGACCTTATTACACACGCACACACTCACACACATAAAACCTTGCAGAATCTCTTGAGAGCTTCATACTTGGTCTCCTTTTTACAAACACACACACACACCATGGCAGAATCTCTAGATGGCTTCTGACTTCAGGATCTTTTTACACACACACACACACACACACACACACACCTTTGCAGAAACTATGGAGTGTTTCTGACTTCATGTGTCCTTTTTACACACACTCTCACACACACACACACACCCTTGCAGAATCTCTTGAGGGCTTCTGACGTCATGTCCTTGTTACACAAACACACACTTGCATAATCTCTGGGGGGTCTGACTTCGTATCCTTTTTACACACACACACTCACACACACACCCTCCCTCACACTGATACTCATACCTTTGTAAAATTCCTAGAGGGCTTCTGACTTCCTTACCTTTTTATACACACACACACACACACACACTCACACACATCCTTGCAGAATTCCTGGATGGATTCTTACTTTGTGTCATTTTTAAACACACACACACACACACACACACACACACTCCAAACTCATTTTCTTGCAAAATCTCTGCAGTCCTTCTGACTTCGTGTCCTTTTTAAACACACACACACACACACACACATACACTTGTAGAATCTCTGGAGGACTTCTGATTTCATGTCCTTATTACACACACACACACACACACACACACTCCCTCACTCTCACTCTGGAGGACTTCTGATTTCATGTCCTTATTACACACACACACACACACACACACTCCCTCACTCTCACACTCATACCTTTCCAGAAAACCTAGAGGGCTTCTGATTTCGTGTCCTTTTAACACAACACACTCACCCTTGCAGAATCTCTAGAGGGCTTCTGACTTCCTGTACTTTTGACACACACAGACACCCTTGCAGAATCTCCAGACATTTTCTGACTTCGTGTTGTTTTCACACATACACACACACACACTCTGGCAGAATCTCTGGAGGGCTTCTAATATGGTTTACTTATTTCAAACACAACAAACACACACACACAGACCTTTGCATAATCAATATTGGGCTTCTGACTTCGTGTAATTTTTACCCTCACACACACACACACATACAACCTTGCAGAATCTCTGGAGGGCTTCTGACTTTGTGTCCTTTTTACACAAACATACACACATACACACACCCTTGAAGAATCTCTAGAGGGCTTCTGACTTCGTGTCTTTTTACACAAACACACACACACCACACACAAATACACCCTGGTAGAATCTCTGGATGGTGGCTGACTTGCTGTCCTTTTTACACACACACACACACACACACACACAAACACTTGAAGAATATCTAGAGGGTTTCTGAATTTGTGTCTGTTTACACACACACACACTTACAGAACCTCTGGACGGCTTCAGACTCCATGTCCTTTTTACACACACACACACACACACACACACTTTTGCAGAATCAATAGTCGGCTTCTGACTTGGTATCCTTTTTACACACACGCAGACAGACACACATACACACACCTGTGCAGAATCTGTGGAGGACTTCTAACAACATGTCCTTTTTACACACACACACACACACACACACACACACACACAAAGATATACTCTTGCAGGATCTCTAGAGTGCTTCTGACTTGGTGTCCTTTATACACACACACACATACACCCTTCCAGAACTCTACAAGGATTCTGACTTCATGTCCTTTTTACACACACACACACACACACACACACACACACATTAATTTTCTTGCCAAATCTCTGCAGTCCTTCTGACTTCGTGTCCTTTTTAAACACACACACACACACACACACACTTGTAGAATCTCTGGAGGACTTCTGATTTCATGTCCTTTTTACACACACACACACACACACACACTCCCTCACTCTCACACTGATACCTTTCCAGAAAACCTAGAGGGCTTCTGATTTCATGTCCTTTTAACACAACACACTCACCCTTGCAGAATCTCTAGAGAGCTTCTGACTTCCTGTACTTTTGACACACACACACACAAACACCCTTGCAGAATCTCCAGACATTTTCTGACTTCGTGTTGTTTTCACACATACACACACACACACTCTGGTAGAATCTCTGGAGGGCTTCTAATATGGTTTACTTATTTCAAACACAACAAACACACACACACACACAGACCTTTGCATAATCAATATTGGGCTTCTGACTTCGTGTAATTTTTACCCTCACACACAAACGCACACACACACACACACACACACACACACATACAACCTTGCAGAATCTCTGGAGGGCTTCTGACTTTGTGTTCTTTTTACACAAACATACACACATACACACACCCTTGAAGAATCTGTAGAGGGCTTCTGACTTCGTGTCTTTTTACACAAACACACACACACCAAACACACATACACCCTGGTAGAATCTCTGGATGGTGGCTGACTTGCTGTCCTTTTTACACACACACACACACACACACACACACACACACACACAAACACCCTTGCAGAATATCTAGAGGGTTTCTGAATTTGTGTCTGTTTACACACACACACACACACACACCCTTACAGAACCTCTGGACAGCTTCAGACTCCATGTCCTTTTTACACACACACACACTTTTGCAGAATCAATAGTCGGTTTCTGATATGGTATCCTTTTTACACACACGCACACAGACACATACACACACCTGTGCAGAATCTGTGGAGGACTTCTAACAACATGTCCTTTTTACACACACACACACACACTCACACACAAAGACATACTCTTGCAGGATCTCTAGAGTGCTTCTGACTTGGTGTCCTTTATACACACATACACACATACACCCTTCCAGAACTCTACAGTGATTCTGACTTTATGTCCTTTTTACACACACACACACACACACACACAAACACACCATTGCAGAATCAATAGAGGTCTTCTGACTTCATGTCCTTTTTACACACACACACACACACACACCCTTACAGAACCTCTGGAGGGCTTCTGATTTCATGTCCTTTTTACACACACACACACACACACACACACACTTTTGCAGAATCAATAGTCTGCTTCTGACTTCGTGTCCTTTTTACAAACACACACACACACACACACCCTTGCAGAATTTCTAGAGGGCTTCTGAATTTGTGACCTTATTACACACGCACACACTCACACACATAAAACCTTGCAGAATCTCTTGAGAGCTTCATACTTGGTCTCCTTTTTACAAACACACACACACACACACATCATGCAGAATCTCTAGATGGCTTCTGACTTCAGGATCTTTTTACACACACACACACACACCTTTGCAGAAACTATGGAGTGTTTCTGACTTCATGTGTCCTTTTTACACACACTCACACACACACACCCTTGCAGAATCTCTTGAGGTCTTCTGACGTCATGTCCTTGTTACACGCACACACTTGCATAATCTCTGGGGGTCTGACTTCGTGTCCTTTTTACACACACACACTCACACACACACCCTACCTCACACTGATACTCATACCTTTGGAAAATTCCTAGAGGGCTTCTGACTTCCTGTCCTTTTTACACACACACACACACAGATACACACACCCTTGCAGAAATTCTATAGGGCTTCGGACTTCGTGTTCTTTTTACGCACGCACACACACACACACACAGACATGCACGCACCCTTGCAGAGTCTCTGGAATGCTTCTGACTTCGTGTTCTTTTTACACACACACACACACACACACACACACACATACATGCATCCTTGCAGAATCGCAGGAATTCATCTCACGTCATGTAATTTATACACATACACATACACACTCAAACTCATTCCCTTGCAAAATCACTTGAGGGTTTCTTACTTTGTGTTCTTTTTACAAACATACACACACACACAGACACACCCTTGCAGGATCTCTAGAGGGCTTCTGACTTGGTGTGCTTTTTACACACACGCACACAGACACACATACACACACCTGTGCAGAATCTTTGGAGGACTTCTAAAATGTCGTTTATAAACACACACACACACATCCCTTGCAGAATCTCTAGAGGGATTCAGACTTCGTGTCCTTTTTACACACACACACACACACACACACATCCTTGCAGGAACTCTACAGCGATTCTAAATTCCTATCCTTTTACACACTCACACGCTTGCATAATGCCTGCAGGGCTTCTGTCTTCATGTCCTTTTTATACACACACACAGGCACACAACCTTGCACAATCTCTAGAGTCCTTTTGATTTCTTGTCCTTTTTACACACACACACACACACACACACCTTTGCAGAAACTATGGAGTGTTTCTGATTTCATGTGTCCTTTTTACACACACACACACACACACATACAACCTTGCAGAATCTCTGGAGGGCTTCTGACTTTGTGTCATTTTTACACAAACATACACACATACACACACCCTTGAAGAATCTCTAGAGGGCTTCTGACTTCGTGTCTTTTTACACAAACACACACACACCACACACACATATACCCTTGTAAAATCTCTGGATGGTGGCTGACTTGCTGTCCTTTTTACACACACACACGCACACACACACACACACACACAAACCCTTGCAGAATATCTAGAGGGTTTCTGAATTTGTGTCTGTTGTACACACACACACACACCCTTACAGAACCTCTGGACGGCTTCAGATTCCATGTCCTTTTTACACACACACACACACACACACACACACTTTTCCAGAATCAATAGTCGGCTTCTGACTTGGTATCCTTTTTACACACACGCAGACAGGCACACATACACACACCTGTGCAGAATCTGTGGAGGACTTCTAACAACATGTCCTTTTTACACACACACACACACACACACACACAAAGATATACTCTTGCAGGATCTCTAGAGTGCTTCTGACTTGGTGTCCTTTATACACACACACACATACACCCTTCCAGAACTCTACAAGGATTCTGACTTCATGTCCTTTTTACACACACACACACACACACACACACACACAAATTCATTTTCTTGCCAAATCTCTGCAGTCCTTCTGACTTCGTGTCCTTTTTAAACACACACACACCACACACACACTTGTAGAATCTCTGGAGGACTTCTGATTTCATGTCCTTTTTACACACACACACACACACACACACACAAAGATATACTCTTGCAGGATCTCTAGAGTGCTTCTGACTTGGTGTCCTTTATACACACACACACATACACCCTTCCAGAACTCTACAAGGATTCTGACTTCATGTCCTTTTTACACACACACACACACACAAACACACACAAATTCATTTTCTTGCCAAATCTCTGCAGTCCTTCTGACTTCGTGTCCTTTTTAAACACGCACACACACACACACACTTGTAGAATCTCTGGAGGACTTCTGATTTCATGTCCTTTTTACACACACACACACACACTCCCTCACTCTCACACTGATACCTTTCCAGAAAACCTAGAGGGCTTCTGATTTCATGTCCTTTTAACACAACACACTCACCCTTGCAGAATCTCTAGAGGGCTTCTGACTTCCTGTACTTTTGACACACACACACACAAACACCCTTGCAGAATCTCCAGACATTTTCTGACTTCGTGTTGTTTTCACACATACACACACACACACTCTGGCAGAATCACTGGAGGGCTTCTAATATGGTTTACTTATTTCAAACACAACAAACACACACACACAGACCTTTGCATAATCAATATTGGGCTTCTGACTTCGTGTAATTTTTACCCTCAAACACAAACACACACACACACATACAACCTTGCAGAATCTCTGGAGGGCTTCTGACTTTGTGTCCTTTTTACACAAACTTACACACATACACACACCCTTGAAGAATCTCTAGAGGGCTTCTGACTTCGTGTCTTTTTACACAAACACACACACACCAAACACACATACACCCTGGTAGAATCTCTGGATGGTGGCTGACTTGCTGTCCTTTTTACACACACACACACACACACACACACACAAACACCCTTGCAGAATATCTAGAGGGTTTCTGAATTTGTGTCTGTTTACACACACACACACACACACACACACACACACACACACCCTTACAGAACCTCTGGACAGCTTCAGACTCCATGTCCTTTTTACACACACACACACACACACACACATACACTTGCAGAATCAATAGTCGGCTTCTGACTTGGTGTCTTTTTTACACACACGCACACAGACACATACACACACCTGTGCAGAATCTGTGGAGGACTTCTAACAACATGTCCTTTTTACACACACACACACACACACACACACACACACACACACAAAGACATACTCTTGCAGGATCTCTAGAGTGCTTCTGACTTGGTGTCCTTTATACACACACACACACACATACACCCTTCCAGAACTCCACAATGATTCTGATTTCATGTCCTTTTTACACACACACACACACACACACACACAAACACACCATTGCAGAATCAATAGAGGGCTTCTGACTTCATGTCTTTTTTATACACACACACACACACACCCTTACAGAACCTCTGGAGGGCTTCTGATTTCATGTCCTTTTGTCACACACACACACACACACACACACACTTTTGCAGAATCAATAGTCGGTTTCTGACTTCGTGTCCTTTTTACAAACACCCACACACACACACGCCCTTGCAGAAATTCTAGAGGGCTTCTGAATTTGTGACCTTATTACACACGCACACACTCACACACATAAAACCTTGCAGAATCTCTTGAGAGCTTCATACTTGGTCTCCTTTTTACAAACACACACACACATCATGGCAGAATCTCTAGATGGCTTCTGACTTCAGGATCTTTTTACACACACACACACACACACACCTTTGCAGAAACTATGGAGTGTTTCTGACTTCATGTGTCCTTTTTACACACACTCTCACACACACACACACCCTTGCAGAATCTCTTGAGGGCTTCTGACGTCATGTCCTGGTTACACAAACACACACTTGCATAATCTCTGGGGGGTCTGACTTCGTATCCTTTTTACACACACACACTCACACACACACCCTCCCTCACACTGATACTCATACCTTTGTAAAATTCCTAGAGGGCTTCTGACTTCCTTACCTTTTTATACACACACACACACACACACACACTCACACACATCCTTGCAGAATTCCTGGATGGATTCTTACTTTGT
Organism: Tenrec ecaudatus; assembly: GCF_050624435.1. Classification (NCBI taxonomy): domain Eukaryota; kingdom Metazoa; phylum Chordata; class Mammalia; order Afrosoricida; family Tenrecidae; genus Tenrec; species Tenrec ecaudatus. The sequence continues at coordinate 784,162 of NW_027457587.1, read as the reverse complement.
GTCATTTTTAAACACACACACACACACACACACACACACACACACTCCAAACTCCTTTTCTTGCAAAATCTCTGCAGTCCTTCTGACTTCGTGTCCTTTTTAAACACACACACACACACACACACATACACTTGTAGAATCTCTGGAGGACTTCTGATTTCATGTCCTTATTACACACACACACACACACACACACTCCCTCACTCTCACTCTGGAGGACTTCTGATTTCATGTCCTTATTACACACACACACACACACACACACTCCCTCACTCTCACACTCATACCTTTCCAGAAAACCTAGAGGGCTTCTGATTTCGTGTCCTTTTAACACAACACACTCACCCTTGCAGAATCTCTAGAGGGCTTCTGACTTCCTGTACTTTTGACACACACAGACACCCTTGCAGAATCTCCAGACATTTTCTGACTTCGTGTTGTTTTCACCCATACACACACACACACACACACACACACTTTGGCAGAATCTCTGGAGGGCTTCTAATATGGTTTACTTATTTCAAACACAACAAACACACACACACAGACCTTTGCATAACCAATATTGGGCTTCTGACTTCGTGTAATTTTTACCCTCACACACAAACACACACACACACATACAACCTTGCAGAATCTCTGGAGGGCTTCTGACTTTGTGTCCTTTTTACACAAACATACACACATACACACACCCTTGAAGAATCTGTAGAGGGCTTCTGACTTCGTGTCTTTTTACACAAACACACACACACCAAACACACATACACCCTGGTAGAATCTCTGGATGGTGGCTGACTTGCTGTCCTTTTTACACACACACACACACACACACACACAAACACCCTTGCAGAATATCTAGAGGGTTTCTGAATTTGTGTCTGTTTACACACACACACACACACACCCTTACAGAACCTCTGGACAGCTTCAGACTCCATGTCCTTTTTACACACACACACACACACACACACACATACACTTGCAGAATCAATAGTCGGCTTCTGACTTGGTGTCTTTTTTACACACACGCACACAGACACATACACACACCTGTGCAGAATCTGTGGAGGACTTCTAACAACATGTCCTTTTTACACACACACACACACACACACACACACACACACACACACACACACACAAAGACATACTCTTGCAGGATCTCTAGAGTGCTTCTGACTTGGTGTCCTTTATACACACACACACATACACCCTTCCAGAACTCTACAATGATTCTGATTTCATGTCCTTTTTACACACACACACACACACACACACACAAACACACCATTGCAGAATCAATAGAGGGCTTCTGACTTCATGTCTTTTTTATACACACACACACACACCCTTACAGATCCTCTGGAGGGCTTCTGATTTCATGTCCTTTTTTCACACACACACACACACACACTTTTGCAGAATCAATAGTCGGTTTCTGACTTCGTGTCCTTTTTACAAACACCCACACACACACACGCCCTTGCAGAAATTCTAGAGGGCTTCTGAATTTGTGACCTTATTACACACGCACACACTCACACACATAAAACCTTGCAGAATCTCTTGAGAGCTTCATACTTGGTCTCCTTTTTACAAACACACACACACATCATGGCAGAATCTCTAGATGGCTTCTGACTTCAGGATCTTTTTACACACACACACACACACACACACCTTTGCAGAAACTATGGAGTGTTTCTGACTTCATGTGTCCTTTTTACACACACTCTCTCTCACACACACACCCTTGCAGAATCTCTTGAGGGCTTCTGACGTCATGTCCTTGTTACACAAACACACACTTGCATAATCTCTGGGGGGTCTGACTTCGTATCCTTTTTACACACACACACTCACACACACACCCTCCCTCACACTGATACTCATACCTTTGTAAAATTCCTAGAGGGCTTCTGACTTCCTTACCTTTTTATACACACACACACACACACACACACACTCACACACATCCTTGCAGAATTCCTGGATGGATTCTTACTTTGTGTCATTTTTAAACACACACACACACACACACTCCAAACTCATTTTCTTGCAAAATCTCTGCAGTCCTTCTGACTTCGTGTCCTTTTTAAACACACACACACACACACACATACACTTGTAGAATCTCTGGAGGACTTCTGATTTCATGTCCTTATTACACACACACACACACACACACTCCCTCACTCTCACTCTGGAGGACTTCTGATTTCATGTCCTTATTACACACACACACACACACACACACACACACACTCCCTCACTCTCACACTCATACCTTTCCAGAAAACCTAGAGGGCTTCTGATTTCGTGTCCTTTTAACACAACACACTCACCCTTGCAGAATCTCTAGAGGGCTTCTGACTTCCTGTACTTTTGACACACACAGACACCCTTGCAGAATCTCCAGACATTTTCTGACTTCGTGTTGTTTTCACACATACACACACACACACACACTCTGGCAGAATCTCTGGAGGGCTTCTAATATGGTTTACTTATTTCAAACACAACAAACACACACACACAGACCTTTGCATAATCAATATTGGGCTTCTGACTTCGTGTAATTTTTACCCTCACACACAAACACACACACACACATACAACCTTGCAGAATCTCTGGAGGGCTTCTGACTTTGTGTCCTTTTTACACAAACATACACACATACACACACCCTTGAAGAATCTCTAGAGGGCTTCTGACTTCGTGTCTTTTTACACAAACACACACACACACCAAACACACATACACCCTGGTAGAATCTCTGGATGGTGGCTGACTTGCTGTCCTTTTTACACACACACACACACACACACACAAACACTTGAAGAATATCTAGAGGGTTTCTGAATTTATGTCTGTTTACACACACACACACTTACAGAACCTCTGGACGGCTTCAGACTCCATGTCCTTTTTACACACACACACACACACACACACACACACTTTTGCAGAATCAATAGTCGGCTTCTGACTTGGTATCCTTTTTACACACACGCACACAAACACATACACACACCTTTGCAGAATTTGTGGAGGACTTCTAACAACATGTCCTTTTTACACACACACACACACACACACACACAAGACATACTCTTGCAGGATCTCTAGAGTGCTTCTGACTTGGTGTCCTTTATACACACACACACACATACACCCTTCCAGAACTCTACAAGGGTTCTGACTTCATGTCCTTTTTACACACACACACACACACACACACCCTTACAGAACCTCTGGAGGGCTTCTGATTTCATGTCCTTTTTACACACACACACACACACACACACACAAACACACACTTTTGCAGAATCAATAGTCGGCTTCTGACTTCGTGTCCTTTTTACAAATACCCACAACGTCCTTGCAGAATTTCTAGAGGGCTTCTGAATTTGTGACCTTATTACACACGCACACACTCACACACATAAAACCTTGCAGAATCTCTTGAGAGCTTCATACTTGGTCTCCTTTTTACAAATACACACACACACACATCATGGCAGAATCTCTAGATGGCTTCTGACTTCAGGATCTTTTTACACACACACCTTTGCAGAAACTATGGAGTGTTTCTGACTTCATGTGTCCTTTTTACACACACTCTCACACACACACACCCTTGCAGAATCTCTTGAGGGCTTCTGACGTCATGTCCTTGTTACACACACATACACACACGCACTTGCATAATCTGTGGGGGTCTGACTTCGTGTCCTTTTTACACACACACACACTCACACACACCCTCCCTCACACTGATACTCATACCTTTGGAAAATTCCTAGAGGGCTTCTGACTTCCTTACCTTTTTACACACACACACACACACACACACACACACATCCTTGCAGAATTCCTGGATGGATTCTTACTTTGTGTCATTTTTAAACACACACACACACACACACACACTCCAAACTCATTTTCTTGCCAAATCTCTGCAGTCCTTCTGACTTCGTGTCCTTTTTAAACACACACACACACACACACACACACACACACACACATACACTTGTAGAATCTCTGGAGGACTTCTGATTTCATGTCCTTATTACACACACACACACACACACTCCCTCACTCTCACTCTGGAGGACTTCTGATTTCATGTCCTTATTACACACACACACACACACA
>NW_027457587.1:770000-775000 GCF_050624435.1 Tenrec ecaudatus | reverse complement strand
TACAAGGATTCTGACTTCATGTCCTTTTTACACACACACACACACACACACACACACACACACACACATGCATCCTTGCAGAATCGCAGGAATTCATCTCACGTCATGTAATTTATACACATACACTCAAACTTATTCCCTTGCAAAATCACTTGAGGGTTTCTTACTTCGTGTTCTTTTTACAAACATACTTAAAACACACACAGACACACCCTTGCAGGATCTCTAGAGGGCTTCTGACTTGGTGTCCCTTTTAAACACACACACACACACACACACACACACCCTTGCAGAATATCTAGAGGGTTTCTGAATGTGTGTCCGTTTCACATACACACACACACACACACACACACATCCACACCCTTACAGAACCTCTGGACGGCTTCAGACTCCATGTCCTTTTTACACACTCACACACACACACACACACACACTTTTTGCAGAATCAATAGTCGGCTTCTGACTTAGTGTCCTTTTTTCACACACGCACACAGACACACACATACACTTTTGCAGAATCAATAGTCGGCTTCTGACTTGGTGTCCTTTTTACACACACGCACACAGACCCATACACACACCTGTGCAGAATCTGTGGAGGACTTCTAACAACATGTCCTTTTTACACACACACACACACACAAAGACATACTCTTGCAGGATCTCTAGATTGCTTCTGACTTGGTGTCCTTTATACACACACACACACATACACCCTTCCAGAACTCTACAAGGATTCTGACTTCATGTCCTTTTTACACACACACACACACACACACACACACACACACACACACACATGCATCCTTGCAGAATCGCAGGAATTCATCTCACGTCATGTAATTTATACACATACACTCAAACTTATTCCCTTGCAAAATCACTTGAGGGTTTCTTACTTCGTGTTCTTTTTACAAACATACTTAAAACACACACAGACACACCCTTGCAGGATCTCTAGAGGGCTTCTGACTTGGTGTCCTTTTTACACACACGCACACAGACACACATACACACACCTGTGCAGAATCTTTGGAGGACTTCTAAAATGTCGTTTATAAACACACACACACACACACATCCCTTGCAGAATCTCTAGAGGGATTCAGACTTCGTGTCCTTTTTACACACACACACACACACACACACATCCTTGCAGGAACTCTACAGCGATTCTAAATTCCTATCCTTTTACACACGAACACACACACTCACACGCTTGCATAATGCCTGCAGGGCTTCTGTCTTCATGTCCTTTTTATACACACACACAGACACACAACCTTGCACAATCTCTAGAGTTCTTTTGATTTCTTGTCCTTTATACACACACACACACACTCACACAAACACATCATTCCAGAATCTCTAGAGGGTTTCTGACTTTTTTCTTTACACACACACACACACACACACACACACACCTTTGCAGAAACTATGGAGTGTTTCTGACTTCATGTGTACTTTTTACACACACACACACACACACATACAACCTTGCAGAATCTCTGGAGGGCTTCTGATTTTGTGTCCTTTTTACACAAACATACACACATACACACACCCTTGAAGAATCTCTAGAGGGCTTCTGACTTCGTGTCTTTTTACACAAACACACACACACACCACACACACATACATTTTGGTAGAATCTCTGGATGGTGGCTGACTTGCTGTCCTTTTTACACACACACACACACAAACACTTGAAGAATATCTAGAGGGTTTTTGAATTTGTGTCTGTTTACTCACACACACACACACACACACACACACACTTACAGAACCTCTGGACGGCTTCAGACTCCATGTCCTTTTTACACACACACACACACACACACACACACACACATACACTTTTGCAGAATCAATAGTCGGCTTATGACTTGGTGTCTTTTTTACACACACGCACACAGACACATGCACACACCTGTGCAGAATCTGTGGAGGACTTCTAACAACATGTCCTTTTTACACACACACACACACACAAAGACATACTCTTGCAGGATCTCTAGAGTGCTTCTGACTTGGTGTCCTTTATACACACACACACACACATACACCCTTCCAGAACTCTACAAGGATTCTGACTTCATGTCCTTTTTACACACACACACACACACACACACACACACACAAACTCATTTTCTTGCCAAATCTCTGCAGTCCTTCTGACTTCGTGTCCTTTTTAAACACACACACACACACACATACACTTGTAGAATCTCTGGAGGACTTCTGATTTCATGTCCTTATTGCACACACACTCCTTCACTCTCACTCTGGAGGACTTCTGATTTCATGTCCTTATTACACACACACACACACACACACACACACTCCCTCACTCTCACACTCATACCTTTCCAGAAAACCTAGAGGGCTTCTGATTTCATGTCCTTTTAACACAACATACTCACCCTTGCAGAATCTCTAGAGGGCTTCTGACTTCCTGTACTTTTGACACACACACACACACACAAACACCCTTGTAGAATCTCCAGACATTTTCTGACTTCGTGTTGTTTTCACACATACACACACACACACTCTGGCAGAATCTCTGGAGGGCTTCTAATATGGTTTACTTATTTCAAACACAACAAACACACACACACACACAGACCTTTGCATAATCAATATTGGGCTTCTGACTTCGTGTAATTTTTACCCTCACACACAAACACACACACACACATACAACCTTGCAGAATCTCTGGAGGGCTTCTGACTTTGTGTCCTTTTTACACAAACATACACACATACACACACCCTTGAAGAATCTCTAGTGGGCTTCTGACTTCGTGTCTTTTTACACAAACACACACACACCAAACACACATACACCCTGGTAGAATCTCTGGATGGTGGCTGACTTGCTGTCCTTTTTACACACACACACACACACACAAACACTTGAAGAATATCTAGAGGGTTTCTGAATTTGTGTCTGTTTACACACACACACACACACACACACACACACTTACAGAACCTCTGGATGGCTTCAGACTCCATGTCCTTTTTACACACACACACACTTTTGCAGAATTAATAGTGGGTTTCTGATATGGTATCCTTTTTACACAAACGCACACAGACACATACACACACCTGTGCAGAATCTGTGGAGGACTTCTAACAACATGTCCTTTTTACACACACACACACACACACACACACACACACAAAGACATACTCTTGCAGGATCTCTAGAGTGCTTCTGACTTGGTGTCCTTTACACACACACACACACACACACACACATACACCCTTCCAGAACTCTACAATGATTCTGACTTTATGTCCTTTTTACACACACACACACACAAACACACCATTGCAGAATCAATAGAGGTCTTCTGACTTCATGTCCTTTTACACACACACACACACACACACACACACCCTTACAGAACCTCTGGAGGGCTTCTGATTTCATGTCCTTTTTACACACACACACACACACACACACACTTTTGCAGAATCAATAGTCGTCTTCTGACTTCGTGTCCTTTTTACAAACACACACACACACACACACACCCTTGCAGAATTTCTAGAGGGCTTCTGAATTTGTGACCTTATTACACACGCACACACTCACACACATAAAACCTTGCAGAATCTCTTGAGAGCTTCATACTTGGTCTCCTTTTTACAAACACACACACACACACATCATGCAGAATCTCTAGATGGCTTCTGACTTCAGGATCTTTTTACACACACACACACACACCTTTGCAGAAACTATGGAGTGTTTCTGACTTCATGTGTCCTTTTTACACACACTCACACACACACACACCCTTGCAGAATCTCTTGAGGTCTTCTGACGTCATGTCCTTGTTACACGCACACACTTGCATAATCTCTGGGGGTCTGACTTCGTGTCCTTTTTACACACACACTCACACACACACCCTTCCTCACACTGATACTCATACCTTTGGAAAATTCCTAGAGGGCTTCTGACTTCCTGTCCTTTTTACACACACACACACACACACACACACACATATCCTTGCAGAATTCCTGGATGGCTTCTTACTTTGTGTCCTTTTTAAACACACACACACACACACACACAGATACACACACCCTTGCAGAAATTCTAGAGGGCTTCGGACTTCGTGTTCTTTTTACGCACGCACACACACACACACACACACACAGACATGCATGCACCCTTGCAGAGTCTCTGGAATGCTTCTGACTTCGTGTTCTTTTTACACACACACACACACACACACACACACACATACATGCATCCTTGCAGAATCGCAGGAATTCATCTAACGTCATGTAATTTATACACATACACATACACACTCAAACTCATTCCCTTGCAAAATCACTTGAGGGTTTCTTACTTTGTGTTCTTTTTACAAACATACACACACACACAGACACACCCTTGCAGGATCTCTAGAGGGCTTCTGACTTGGTGTCCTTTTTACACACACGCACACAGACACACATACACACACCTGTTCAGAATCTTTGGAGGACTTCTAAAATGTCGTTTATAAACACACACACACACACACATCCCTTGCAGAAACTCTAGAGGGATTCAGACTTCGTGTCCTTTTTACACACACACACACACACACACACATCCTTGCAGGAACTCTACAGCGATTCTAAATTCCTATCCTTTTACACACGCACACACACACTCACACGCTTGCATAATGCCTGCAGGGCTTCTGTCTTCATGTCCTTTTTATACACACACACAGACACACAACCTTGCACAATCTCTAGAGTCCTTTTGATTTCTGGTCCTTTTTACACACACACACACACACACACACACACCTTTGCAGAAACTATGGAGTGTTTCTGATTTCATGTGTCCTTTTTACACACACACACACACACACACACATACAACCTTGCAGAATCTCTGGAGGGCTTCTGACTTTGTGTCATTTTTACACAAACATACACACATACACACACCCTTGAAGAATCTCTAGAGGGCT
>NW_027457587.1:765000-767500 GCF_050624435.1 Tenrec ecaudatus | reverse complement strand
CACACTCCAAACTCATTTTCTTGCAAAATCTCTGCAGTCCTTCTGACTTCGTGTCCTTTTTAAACACACACACACACACACACACATACACTTGTAGAATCTCTGGAGGACTTCTGATTTCATGTCCTTATTACACACACACACACACACTCCCTCACTCTCACTCTGGAGGACTTCTGATTTCATGTCCTTATTACACACACACACACACACACACACTCCCTCACTCTCACACTCATACCTTTCCAGAAAACCTAGAGGGCTTCTGATTTCGTGTCCTTTTAACACAACACACTCACCCTTGCAGAATCTCTAGAGGGCTTCTGACTTCCTGTACTTTTGACACACACAGACACCCTTGCAGAATCTCCAGACATTTTCTGACTTCGTGTTGTTTTCACACATACACACACACACACACACACTCTGGCAGAATCTCTGGAGGGCTTCTAATATGGTTTACTTATTTCAAACACAACAAACACACACACACAGACCTTTGCATAATCAATATTGGGCTTCTGACTTCGTGTAATTTTTACCCTCACACACAAACACACACACACACATACAACCTTGCAGAATCTCTGGAGGGCTTCTGACTTTGTGTCCTTTTTACACAAACATACACACATACACACACCCTTGAAGAATCTCTAGATGGCTTCTGACTTCGTGTAATTTTACACAAACACACACACACACCAAACACACATACACCCTGGTAGAATCTCTGGATGGTGGCTGACTTGCTGTCCTTTTTACACACACACACACACACACAAACACTTGAAGAATATCTAGAGGGTTTCTGAATTTGTGTCTGTTTACACACACACACACTTACAGAACCTCTGGACGGCTTCAGACTCCATGTCCTTTTTACACACACACACACACACACACACACACTTTTGCAGAATCAATAGTCGGCTTCTGACTTGGTATCCTTTTTACACACACGCACACAAACACATACACACACCTTTGCAGAATTTGTGGAGGACTTCTAACAACATGTCCTTTTTACACACACACACACACACACACACACAAGACATACTCTTGCAGGATCTCTAGAGTGCTTCTGACTTGGTGTCCTTTATACACACACACACACATACACCCTTCCAGAACTCTACAAGGGTTCTGACTTCATGTCCTTTTTACACACACACACACACACACACCCTTACAGAACCTCTGGAGGGCTTCTGATTTCATGTCCTTTTTACACACACACACACACACACACACAAACACACACTTTTGCAGAATCAATAGTCGGCTTCTGACTTCGTGTCCTTTTTACAAATACCCACAACGTCCTTGCAGAATTTCTAGAGGGCTTCTGAATTTGTGACCTTATTACACACGCACACACTCACACACATAAAACCTTGCAGAATCTCTTGAGAGCTTCATACTTGGTCTCCTTTTTACAAATACACACACACACACACATCATGGCAGAATCTCTAGATGGCTTCTGACTTCAGGATCTTTTTACACACACACCTTTGCAGAAACTATGGAGTGTTTCTGACTTCATGTGTCCTTTTTACACACACTCTCACACACACACACCCTTGCAGAATCTCTTGAGGGCTTCTGACGTCATGTCCTTGTTACACACACATACACACACGCACTTGCATAATCTGTGGGGGTCTGACTTCGTGTCCTTTTTACATACACACACACTCACACACACCCTCCCTCACACTGATACTCATACCTTTGGAAAATTCCTAGAGAGCTTCTGACTTCCTTACCTTTTTACACACACACACACATCCTTGCAGAATTCCTGGATGGATTCTTACTTTGTGTCATTTTTAAACACACACACACACACACACACTCCAAACTCATTTTCTTGCCAAATCTCTGCAGTCCTTCTGACTTCGTGTCCTTTTTAAACACACACACACACACACACACACACACATACACTTGTAGAATCTCTGGAGGACTTCTGATTTCATGTCCTTATTACACACACACACACACACACACACTCCCTCACTCTCACACTCATACCTTTCCAGAAAACCTAGAGGGCTTCTGATTTTGTGTCCTTTTAACACAACACACTCACCCTTGCAGAATCTCTAGAGGGCTTCTGACTTCCTGTACTTTTTACACACACACACACAAACACCCTTGCAGAATCTCCAGACATTTTCTGACTTCGTGTTGTTTTCACACATACACACACACACACTCTGGCAGAATCTCTGGAGGGCTTCTAATATGGTTTACTTATTTCAAACACAACAAACACACACACACAGACCTTTGCATAATCAATATTGGGCTTCTGACTTCGTGTAATTTTTACCCTCACACACAAACACACACACACACATACAACCTTGCAGAATCTCTGGAGGGCTTCTGACTTTGTGTCCTTTTTACACAAACATACACACATACACACACCCTTGAAGAATCTCTAGAGGGCTTCTGACTTCGTGTCTTTTTACACAAACACACA